>NC_135498.1:12205677-12272988 GCF_052857255.1 Amblyomma americanum | reverse complement strand
TAGCGGTTCAGCAATGGTACTAGGCACCCTAGCGCGGCACTTCATCGATAGAGGGAATGCCGGGAAGATGCGGTTTCGTATTTTGCTTGGCTAGTGTTGGGCCAAAAACGGGAATTTTATCTTAGCAACACAACGTTTCTCGAGGCAAACCTCAAAGAAATCATTAACTAATTTACACTAGAGCCTAATAGCAAACAATCACTTGCGCCAAATTTGTTAAACACGTAAAAAACGCTATACTAAAGTAGTTTAATCTGCACAGAGTGGTGACCATAGCTGCTACGGTGGCTACATTCACGGCCCCCGTATCGCGGCGTGGCCATCATTCTGCGAAGAATTCACGTTTCCGGTCAAACACTATAGCCGAGCCAAATGTCAAACCACATCTTCCCGACATATAGAAAACGACAGCACATTTCCCTCCAGGTAATTTTCAGAAACTCTACAGCTACGAGGAGCCAATTACCTCGCACTCTCGAAAGTTAGTGCATCCAAGAAACCCTTGGAAGAGAAATCGTGAAATAACAGGAACTAAAAAAAATCAAATACATCTTCGCAAGTAAATGGCACCAACTAGCTCAACTCTCCGTTTTATTGAAGGAAATGGCCGCATCGAATTCTTCCTTTTTACTTTCTTGGCCTATTTCGGACGTTAATCACTTTACTCTCTTTGTTGCGTTCGTTTATTTTTTTTTTCCAAGCTCCAGAGTGACCAACCAGCCTCAACCTGTCAATTTACCTCATTATCCTTTCCTCAATTAACTCGCGCAAGACATTGGAGGCGTGGCGCGTGCCCAGGGAAACGACCAAACCCTCTCATTTTCCCCGCCTTTGAAGGCTTTGATAAAACAGAGCAGCGTTACCACCTTTGGATTTAGCTGCACCGTGCTTGATCCGTAAAGAATTTCGCATAAATTTCTGTGAAGTAAACAGCTGATATCTCCGGGAACTAGTGGGTAGCATTATGGCCCTTTTCTGCTTTCCCGAATTCAGCGCAGGATTTTTAAAGCGTTTTAATACAAATATTTACATGCATTATCTATACTGTGTACACTGAGACAATGTTTTTTTTTAGCTACGAGCATGAATACTTGTGTCTGGTTGTCTCCCTACCTTTTGGTGGCTACGGTGGTCGGCTGCAAAGCCTAACGTCTCAGGACCGACTCCCGGCCGCAGTGGCGGCATTTCGGTGAAATTAAAAAAACTTCTATGTGCGTGCGATATCACTGCACATCGAGGAACTCCAGGTGGTCGAAACTCATCCGGAGCCCTCCACTACGGTATTTTTCAAAGCTCGTGTGTAGTTTTGGGGCGTTAAACACCACATACCATACCATACCATACCACACCATACCACATCACACCATACCACACCATACCATACTATACCACACCATGCCATACCATACCACACCATACCATACCATACCATACCATACCATACCATACCATACCATATAATACCATATCATACAATACCATACCACACCATTATTGCGCACCATTTCACTTGTACAAAAAAGATACACATGACGAGTGTGAAACACAGCAGGCGCAATAAAAGTGTCAAACACCAGTGTAGGCAGTAAAAATGAGCAGTACTTAGGTGCTGCTCAAGATAACGGAATCCATTAATTACTGCAAAGCAGTTTTCTGGAATAACTTTCATGGCAACAAAGAAGTAGAACTAAACCAAGCTCCATGACAGCGAGCGCTACATTGAAACGCAATGGGGCCTTCAGTGAGATGGCAGTGCACTCGTATATCATATCTTTGCTGTTGGCAGTCATCGCCCAGCGCAACGCAGTCTCTCGCGCCGCGGACGCGTCATCGATTTGCGCACGGGCTATCCCAAGGTAGTGCAGTGGCCGCGCCGAGCTTCTTTCAACGTCACCCCTTCTTCGCTTGTTCACCGTGTTCCTCGGGTTGTCGCAGCAAAATGAACACGAAGAAAAAGTGGTAAAAGATGTTGAGAGGGAAATAGAAGGATCTAGTAGATGCTGCGTTTGCGTTGCGCTGTACTGGAGGCGGCACGGGAGGGGTACGCATTTCCCGACAGGACTGCCCACTCAGTATCTTCGCGATGCGAGGGAGGCAGGACTTGTTTTCGTGGAGCGACTGAAGGGGTATTCAGGATGTTGCTTTTAACTCGCCTACCCCTCTGCAGTCGCTCCATTACGGGAACGGCGATGGGAGAGTGGGGAGCCGCGTGCGTGCCCGAAGGGAAAAGGGACCACATTTTGTGCCCACGTGAGTGCTCACTCAGGGGAAGTGAACTCGGGGAGGCCTGAGAGAGTTTTGATGGGGCCCTGATGGATCACCGCTTCACCTGCGCTCAGAAATGGGGAAAGCAACTAGGCGGCGCTGCTGTCTCTAGTGCTCGTGCATTTTCTGCCTGCTGCTTCGCGGCGTTCCATACTCTCTGTCTAGTGTCGCTGAAGTCTTGAGTTGCTTCCCGGAAGTAGAAAAGCGATGGACGTCGTAGCAGAATAGAAACGCCTGCATACGCTCACAGCGTTAACAAGCAGAATGGACATCCTTCAGAGATGCTATCGCATTCGGCCTATCCATTTTTACCGGGGTTATCTATTTACAGCAGTAGCTGTGCATTGTGGATCACTAATAGTGAGAACACTTCGGCACGCGTCTCTGCGGGTTTCGCAGCGCCAAATGCGGGCGCATCGCGCAGCCTTTTCCCCTGCGCGAACAGTGAGAGGGTTTTTTCTCCTCTGCATGCAGTTCGCTTCGTATCTCAGATATGATCGCATTTATAAGAGCGAAGAACATGGAACACTATTGGTTACTCCTGTATTGCATCAGGAACATGTTAAACTCACAGACGTAGTGTATCGTTAATACGTACCCCAAGTGTTCGTTGCCTCGTATTCTTCTCAGTCAAAATAGGCCAATCGGAACTGCCTAAAACACGATTAGAAACTTTAGAATCCGGTTCTTGCTCTCAGGTTTCGAACTGGTTCCAAGTATGTTTTTAACAGTTCCAGTTCGTCATTTTTACCGCGTATTTATACGTAAAAGAAGATCCCTAGCAAGACGTAGAGTAATCTGTCCTCATATCAAACTGTTAAAATCTACTGCCACTTCACCCTTTCCTCAGGGCATATAAATCATGCCAACGAAATACTGTAGGCTATAAATACCCGTTCTCTGCACCGTACACGCCTTTGCTACGATCCAGATATAGCACAGGCTGTGATATTCAGAAAGCCTTCAAGCGGTCGCCCATTAAGTAACGGAGAGTAATTAAGCGTATAGATTAACAACCAAAAAGTGTTTCTTGCCCAACCGTGCATTAAACGGAGCCTTGCGAATGCTGACTGCAGCAACACACATGCCTGGTAAAATAAGCACAGCGTCCGCGCAATTAGGCTCCCGACGCACAACATGGTCGTTTAGCGCCTCGAACCCGCGCTTGGCGCTGTCATCGCGCTAACCGATATCGAGAACCTGCCGAGACTAGCAGCCGTATGAATGCACCCTTGTACAGGCGTGGCAGGCTTTATTGTACTGCTACGTGCTTTACTACGATACGCAGGCGCGTAACTTAATACAGTCTATGCAAGGCCGAAACCGAGCAACAGCTAGCCGTCTACCTATTTATATCGACGTGTTAATCACCTGTGCTTCCATGCGCAGTCAGCAACGTGAAGCTGGTTAGCGGCGTAGTTAGAGCAGCCTCCCGTGCACGTGCTTGTAGAACAGACGTATCAACGCCGCTACATCGCGGGTTTATATTTAGTAGCCCACGTGACTGTACTGCAACTCACGTATTTTAATGTCGACGCTTTCACACCTACACGGAGACCGGTACACGTCGCGAGTCCATTCAACCGCACTGACGCTGCAGCCGCGCATGATTGGATCTATTTCTGTACATCTATACGTGCATGTTCGTGCGTGAGAGGTAGGTGGGGTCGGGAGAGGGAGGGGGGGGGGGGTGGCGTCGATCGATTCCTGCCTTGAAGTGAATGGCCTGCTTTCTTATTTTTGGCCAGAGAACATTCGCAGTACTTTTTTTCCATCATGGCACACAGAGAGGAGAGGAAATTTGGTAGCAACGTGTGCAGTCAAAGCAGCAGAGAGCTCCCGAAAGAGCTACAGACCTGTGCAGCAATGGCACTGCGAAGACGACATGCTGGAAAGCGCGCTCGCAGGCAGTGAAGCGCTACTCATATTGCAGTCTTTGAAATCTGGCGAGCAATGACCGCGAATTTTCTTCGTTACTATATGGTCATCACTTTATTTTGAGAATCGCTACTTCTTTTTTAACCCATTTTCTTCAAGCTATAGGATAGGATAGCTTTTGCGATGAGGAGTTAGGACGCCTGTTCGAGAAATGTGATACTTCCGATATGAAATGGTTGAACAGCTACTGCGCTGAAGACAGCAGTTCACATCCACACCTGCGCATCCGCCCATGACAACATCTTTACGACCCTCAGAATACGCGATGAGAGCGTTTCATGCCTTGCAGGTGTCTTTCACTGCAAGATAAGACGATGCTATAGCAAAGAGCACATACAACGGGTTCGTTTTAGTTTGCGGTAAAAAAAAAATGTATTAAACGCCAAATGCGAATGATTTTTAGAAGAGAATTTTCGTAAACATTTTATGCATCTCAAATATATATGTCGTGGTATTTGTGCCTAAGTGCTGAATCCACTAAAGGTTTAGGTACCGCTTCGGTTAGTGACTAAAATCACCATCACTCAAAATTGACGCATTGTTATGATGGTTTCATATCAATTCATGCGGGGAAATGCAAAAACTGAGGTCCTTGAAAGTATTTCTGCTTGTCATGGCCTCCGATGGGCTACAGTCGAATAAAACTTAAGGCTGCAGTGAAGCCCCGCCCACATGCAGGACCATCGCACACAATTCCTCCACGACAAAAAAAATATATAGTCCGTTGTTAAAACTTCTCTTGTCACCTAAGCAAGAATATAATAATAATAATAATAATAATAATAATAATAATAATAATAATAATAATAATAATAATAATAATAATAATAATAATAATAATAATAATAATAATAATAATAATAATAATAATCACAAGAAAAAGCTTATAAGCTCCAGAATTTTTATACCTGGCTTGTTTAACAAAAACATTATAAGGTGATTTCGTTCACTTTTCTTACTGGCTAGCTGAGTAATACAATACGCCGCGGACCATGGCCCAGTGTTAACAACTGCTGTTTTTTTTTGTTTTTTAAGTTGTGGCCTACTATGGCATGAAATTGTAAGGGCAGTATTATGAGCGATAGGTTGTCAACAGGCAAATGGAGTTGTCTCATAAAGAAATGCATAGCTGGAATAAACGTAAGATATACATAGGGACCGGCCTTTCATTAAACACGCAGCTGTTCTCTGAAAAAGAAAAGAAAAACTGTATTTATTGAACGGGGGCGGTAGAAAGGGAAGTGTTGAAGCTCGATCCTCTGAGTACCCTTTGAAAATTCTGCTACCTTTACTTGACGAATTGTTTCGCTCAGCTATGCAACGCTTGTTTTCAGAATGTCCCTAGTGTGTAGTCTCATTATATCGAGCTCGTTGATTTGAATTTCATATTTAATCGTTGAAACGCTTGGGTACCGAAATTTATTTAGGGTGCAGTATTAAGAAGGCCCCAATAGGGCTCCCCTTGATAGCCCTTATTAGAGCGTTTAATGCAGCTCGTAGTGACGCCCTTAATATTTCCCCTCCTCTCTTTTCTTCGCCCCTGTTGGGTTGTAGGATGTCCACAATGCATAGGTTATAACCGCCCGCTTTTTAACTTTTTTTTACGGAAGTTTGTTGCCACGACACTTGTCGCCGTTTACGTGTTCTGCTGTAGACATATCAAGATATAACCAAAAGTATTTCGCTACTGAAGAAAATCCGCACGCTTGGCGTTCGCTGTACCGGGAAAACGCCGCCATTGCGAAGCAGGAACGAGGCGAGCCTCTATAAAAGTGGCATCAGTCTTTACTGCATTTACACTAACAGATAAACAGTCATCTGGTAAACAAGATAAACAACATATACATATAAAATCTGGTAAACAGATGAACAAGAACGGGAGCACTGCGAAGAGGAGAGGTCATTACGATCGTAGAGTATAGAAAACCAAAAGATGGGTCACATAGGCGCGTACTTTAAATAAGTTTTTGTCGACCTGCACGTTTATCCCGTCCATATCTTGCTTATTTGGATCTTTTTTCTGCCATGAAAACAGTGCTGCAACTCGCCCGGCAGCTTGTACAGAAAAGATGATGATAGATTTTTATGCCGCAAAGGCATCTATGGCCAAAGAGTGCCATGGCACAAGGTATTTATTTGACTTCTCAAGGGGGGTTCAAGGGCCCATTTTCCAAGCCTTTCACCTCAGATAAGCCGAGCACCACGCCAGGGGGAAGTTGTACCCATTGCATCACCGGTGGGTGCCCGGCGGCACTGGGAATCGAACCCCGCACCTCCGGCATGCGAGGCGGATGCCCAACCACTTGACTACCGCTGCGGTCACTTGTACAGAAAAAGGTCGTTATTATATCACTAGAGGCAATATTGCTGCAAACCTTTCTTCTGTTTATTTTCGGTATTCTTTGTCTATCGACATCGACATGCGACTTTTATCAGTGTTTGATACGCGATACTCGACCAAATCCAATTGTGACTATGATGGTCGCGCATGACGATACTGTTCACAGCGTTTCAAGGCACTTATCTAGACAGCTCTTAGTAATATTTGAACAGAGCGCCGTCGAGAGCGACGGTCAATATAACCCGACTACCGTCGGGAACACGTGTTTCTAGCGCCACCGCCAATGTTGTTTTCTCTTTATTGGCCGCCGCCAATAAACAATCCGAGTTCGTCGCAAGCCTGATTGCATGCCATCTACCGTGCTCGTCATCGCAGACACGTGGCGATATGAAATCTTAACAGTACAACACCGTCTCACAAACCTCAAGTCACTAGCACGTGCAAGATTACAAACAGAGAAAATGCACATATCATCATCAGCAGCAGCAGCAAGCATCCTGACACGCCCACTACAGGGCAAAGGCCTCTCCCATGTCTCTCCAATTAGCCATGTCCTTTGCCTGCTGCGCCCACCCTATGCCTGCAAACTTCCTAATCTCATCCACCCACCTAACATCCTGCCACCCCGTGCTACGCTTGCCTTCTCTTGTAATCCACTACGTTACCCTTAAGGACCACCGGTTATCTGCCTTCGCCATCCATGCCCTGCCCAAGCCCATTTTTTCCTCTTGACTTCGACTAGGATGTCATTAACCCGCGTTCGTTCCCTCACCCACTCTGCCCTCTTCCTGCCTCTTGACGTTACGCCTATCAATTTTTTTCCATAGCTCGCTGCGTTGTCCCTAACTTAAGCTGAACCATTTTCGTTAGCCTCTACGTTCCTGCACCGTAGGTGGGGGCTGATAAGATACAGCTGTTATAAACTTGTCTTTTAAGGGATATTCGTAAATTGCAATTCATTATCTTAGAGAACGTGCTAAATGCTCCCTATCCCGTTCTTATTCTTCTAGTCATTTCGCTCTCGTGATTCGGATCTGCGGTCACTACCTGCCCCAAGTGACCATATCAATTGCTTTCAATTATATGCACTGCATCTGTTCGTCTCTATACACCGGCGAACGCATGCACATACAACATCGTAATCACACATAAAAAAATTGAACAAGGCCTGATGGACAGTCTCAGTCGGGTAGACGAATTGTTGGCTGGTTGAGTCCGTTAGCCAGCTAGTTGGCTAACGGACTCAAGAATTCCATCTTCCTGTCATGTCTCTGCCCTGGAGAGATAATTAGAGCTATGACGCGGAGCTGTGGTGCCTGTCATTCTGTGCGCCGCGCTCCCACAAGCAGCGCGCATGTTTTGGAAGCGTTCTTGGTTGCTGTTGTTTGTATAACGCTTCATAATTGTCGGCGTTTACTATGAGAAAATCGCAAATAAACGCTGGCGCCGTTCATTATCGCATAGCAGTGTCCTCTTGGCTCAACGCCTGCATGCAAGAAAGCAGCCATGAACTCCACACTTGCGTGTAGGCTCAATAGTGTGTATCTGACTGACAAGTGAACGATATTTGTATGCACCGCTTGTTTCAATACACTGGGCGCATACACTGTTTCCATTGCTGCCGCAACTTCCCTCGCACTACAAATAGAAAGCTTTTCAAGAATATTACATGGCAGTATGATGGAAGGCTTTGAAACAGTGTGCCCACGGCTGTTGCATCAGCAGGTGGAATGAAAGATTAGAGCGCTCTTTAACGGGAGCCACCCTAATCAGAAGATGGTTATGGTTATGAGGGTTTAACGTCCCAAAGCGACTCAGGCTATGAGGGACGCCGTAGTGAAGGGCTCCGGAAATTTTGACCACCTGGGGTTCTTTAACGTGCGCTGACATCGCACAGTACACGGGCCTCTAGAATTTCGCCTCCATCGAAATTCGACCGCCGCGGCCGGGATCGAACCCGTCTTACGGGCCAGCAGCCGAGCGCCATAACCACTCAGCCACCGCGGCGGCCAATCAGAAGAAAATGGCTTCTTTGTGTTTTGTAGTTATTTCTATTAGGATTGATTGATTGATTGATTGACTGACTGACTGATTGATTGATTGATTGATTGGCCGACCTACTGGCTGACAGACTGACTGACTGACTGACTGACTGATCGATCAGTCGATCGATTGCTTAATGCCATTTCTGAAAGACCACTCGACCGGAAAACATGCATTTTGCCGAAAGATATCCATGATATGCAGACGTTTAGCAAAGCCCTCATCATAGCAAATATGCATAAGCTCTAGCTTCCCTTGGTTCGTTTTCTTCTCCAGAAATATTATCCGTGATTTGCAAGAAGACATTTCCAAGTACACATTGCGCCACGCTTCGCAAAAAAATATTATTGCTCGTCGAAACTATCACGTCGGGATTTTTTCTCGCCGTCGTGCGTACAACAGCGCGGGCGTTCCGCCCATTGCCTGGGCCGTGCTGATAGTGTGGTTGGGCGTAGGGCGAAACCCCCGCAAAATGGTCCATTCATGAGGCGCCCGATTCCACGCACAGCGCACCGTGAGGGAGCAGTGATCGCCTTCCTTCGGGGGAAGAAACGGATGTCGTCGTCGCTTGCGTAGTGAGCGCACGTCACGCAATGACGTACGCTAAGCGCTTGTAAATGTACCCCTTTTTTGGCGATCATCGTTGTCTGTAGGGCGTTGAGAGCCGAAGGAAGACTTCCACGCGGTCCTCTCGGAAAACTACCAACCGACGATCCATTTCTGTGGCGCACTCCTGCAGTGCGTGTCCAGCGTAGGACGCACTTTTACGAGTGCATCGCGGGGACTCTATCAGATGTAGTACTCACAACCAATCGGGTGGGCATGTTAAAAAGTATCGCATAATATAGGGTGTGCTTAGTAGTTACAATTTATTGCTTTTCGTTTCAGAAACAAAGTGATTGCAGCTGCCTCTTTCGTTCGTGTAACGCTCAATTGTAAACCAATTTTGAGCTTGTTCACATTTGTTTTACTTCACTAACGCATATCCTAAGTCGTGTCAATTAAGAGCTAATGGCACCAAAACTGCGTCCTGTAATTTCGCTGGAATGTACCTGGAATGCTGCATGCCCTCTTCAGGTCTGAGCTAAAGCTCGGTTTGTCGGCGCTAAACAAAACATATTCTTCAAATTTCTGTGTTCCGGCCATAAACGTATGCAGAAGGCTTTACAGGTGTATGTCCAACAGTTCTTTCTCTATGACCTTTCTCTGAGCTCTGCGCTATGCGTTAATGTTCCTTTAGAAACGTGCAAATACACCATACGACGCATTTTGGTTAAATATGTGCCCGTCTGAGCTCATGTTTAAATGACTGACAGATAACCTCATGTTAAAGCGCGCATGATAGTTATTTGGCCGCCGAGAGCAGAAGGCTAATTTAGACGAAACAGACAACTTGAAGAGCTGCTCAGAGCGCCCCTATTGTTGCTGAGTTTTTAAAAAACTGACTACGTATAGCAACACTGTGGACATTCCCTGACATTCAGCACTACTTAGGCTACAGAAGTGATTCGTTTTATGCAAACGTAGTAGAAGACGAATGTGCCTAATAATGTGCGCGGGTTCTCATGAGGATATTCAGGAACTTGCTTGTGGTGGCGCTCAAACGATGCGTTAAAACACTCGCACACTGGTCGAATAGGCTCTCCTAACTACATCTGTTGGTACGTCAGCCCCCTTTGATATCATAATCATGTTCCATCTATGTTTGTCGCCACCTGTACGTGTGCAAGACACTTTGTACTTTGCTGAGAATGCTACGAGGTATACGTTGAGATTCCAGGGTGAAACTTGGCTCTTCAGGAGGTGGAAAAAGTGTAATGAAGTGATCTAGTGTCATGAAGGGTACACATAAAACTATGGTCCTTCCGCTATCATGTGTTTTTACAAAAAAAAAAGTAGCTCGCTTTAATGGACTATTAATTAATTAATTATTCATTCACGCCTGTGAGAAGTGAAATTTCTCAATCCGTTCAGTGCCAGCACTTGAAGCCCGACACAAGCTTGACATTGACTTGTGAGTAGAATTTGGAGGCAGACGGTTGTTCGCGAGCACTGCAGGCAGCGAAGGCACTGTAGGCAGTATCGCAAGCACAAGCAGCAACGAGTGAAAAGCAATCGCTGCCATGGCCGCGATACTGACTTTCAGAAATGCTTAGTATGACCGACTTCAAAAGATTCGCAAGCTTTAGAGCAACGACATCCTAATCCTATGTGGCTTGGAAAAGCGTATAAGTCAATTTGGGCTTACTGCGCGCATATATTACGTGATGTTACATTGGCTGCAGTCTGTAATATATTTTGACTGCCCATTGTCGGAATCCGTAGACTATAGTAGAAGAAAAAATACAGAAACAGCAGATCTGTTTAGAACTGCTACAGAGGCTGGCTATAGCATTACTGAGTGCTCATCACGAGGGAACAGTGGTTGTAAAGACAGCGCTTTGTCCTGCTCCCTGCAGCTCCGTTCCTCCGCGAAGCAAACCAAATCAATCAGGGTCTGCAGTACACAAAGCGAGTCCCCTGAACACGCGTTGTCTGACTCACATTGCGGACAACGCGTAAGCAGCCCCCACTGACCCCCCCCCCCCCCCCCACCCCCGCCTTCCCTCATAGAGGTTCTTCACCGCGCCCTCTTGGTGTAAACCTGACCCCGCCCGGGTCTGCCACGTGATGAAAACATCGAACAGGGTTCGCTTGTTTGAAGAGCAGCGCGTGCGGCTGCCCATTAAAACTCCCAGCTTTGGTCACCGTACACTTACGCCTCACAGAGAGGTTTCATTGTTGTCGAGGCCCGAGCGGGCGCTCCGCTGCACAGACGGCAAGCTGGGATTACGGCCCCGGAATCCCTTGCCGGTATTTCTCCCCGTTGTGGGCCTTCGATGGACGGGGTCCACTGAAAGGGGTTCGCCGTGTACGGTTCTACGCGAGGCCGGTAGATACTGGGAGCTACCAGGCTCAGAGTAGATTGGCTGGATTGTTGACACAGCCGCCGCAGGATGCCAGGGATCAAATAGAGGAAGATTCCCCTGTCCTCTCTAGCACCCGCTCCGGAACTGCAGAGACACAAGCCGCACTACGTTTAAGTTCACCGTCGCCTTGTCTGTTGTCCGACTATTTATTCTATTCCATAATATGGACGTGCGCGCCTGCTGGCAAGTCGTTAATCAAACTTTGAGAGAACCTCTCTGACTGCGACCAATAAGTCTAGACGTAAACACAAGCACGGACGTTCATATAGACGCGCCACGCGTACACAGATTATCATCTCTGACTGTGACCAATAAGTCTAGACGTAAACACAAGCACGGACGTTCATATAGACGCGCCACGCGTACACAGATTATCATACATGTTCATTTTCAGGGTTTCTTTGTTGGAAAGCTACACGTATCAACAAAGAAATGGCAGTAAGTATCAAGAACCGCCTCCTTGCACACGTTATTAAGCATAATGAGAGCTATGCTACAGCATGCGAGCTCAGTGAATGCTATACGGTGGCTGGAGCTCTGCTAAACAGTGAATGTCAATGAGGCGCATTTTATGGGCTGATTTGTCACGTGCAATCGTTTTATTTATTTATTTTTATTTGCTTTCAAATAGTGCAGGCAGCAGCGCTGCCCAACCAGGAGAGGGTTATATGTGTTGCAGTAACAATTCCGAAAAGATTTTCACATCATACGATTCGGCAATCAATGCTGGTAAACAGTCACAAGCCTGCAAGCTGGGGAAAAGTCACAAGCCTTATGGTGTACGCCTACAAATATATGCGTAGGATAATTTTTTTTTCATCTGTTTATGCAGAGTCCGTCGTAAATGTAAATGTTTGTTACGCTTCTCTGAAGTGTCGTTCATATAGGCTTTACTTTAAGAGACACATTTGGCTGCCAGAAATGTGCGCATTGGCACTGCACCTTTCGCAGTGCCTGGCTTGAGTGAATCGTCACAATGCGTTAGGAAACGCCGTCCAAAAATCAGTGTAGCCGATCAGATACCTACGGCAAGACGACGTTCTTCGATCTCCTCGGGTCTAATTTCACGTGCGCCCTTGACAACATTCCGCTGAGTCGCACGCTCCCAATGCTCCTCGCTGAGGCGCGCGTCAAATTGCCTCCACTGCATGCGTACACCCGCAGACAGGCAGGCCCACCGGGCCACATCACGGTGGCCCCGTTCGATTGAGCCGCCTTCGATGAAGGAAGCCGACTGTTCCTGCTCACAATACACAGGCGCTTGTCCGGCATGCCTGGAGGCTTTCCTATACGCATACAATGAGACGGAAGAGGAGAAATGATCGCAACTCTCGAACGAAAGCTTAAAAAAATAAAAAATAAACCCAAAGAGAAGGGCTGACCGGTGACGGCGGCATGCCTGTGATCGCGGCGGTTCCGCGCGATAACTGCGGGAAAAGGTCACAGTTCAGCACTCCGCACGTCGACGACCAGCTCGAGATCGACATTGCAGATGAAGCGATCACTTTCAGTTCTTCACGCAACGCCGGACGAAGTGGCCGCTTTGCAGTCAGCTCGAGACGGTACCGGTTCCCTGCGGGCTCACCTTCGGCACGCCGGCGCGCTGCCCGCTGGTTCTCTATACCTTCTTCTTCTTCAGCTGTTGCTGGCGCTGAGAGGCGTCTGCGGGGCGCACGAAGTCTAGAAAGCGAACACGCCTTGGGCGGCCTCGGGGCTGTGGAAGTGTATATTGCCGGCGTGGTCTGTTCTAGAAGAAGTGAGAGGCATTCATCCGCGTACTGGACGCTAGCGAAACAATCGTCCCATTAGCATGAGCGGTCGACCGCCCGCATGCCTCGAGACTGGGATGCCGCTTCCTCGTTCTTTGGCTGTGCGCGCGTTGCACGTCGTCTTTGGACCGCTGGGTGTGTGGGGACGCCTGGATGGTTTATCCCTGTCACGCGGATGAGTGCGCCTGCTGCCCGTCCTTCCTTGTCGGCCCTAATTAGGCGACCTTTGATTGGCGTGTACATGGTGAGGACAGGGAGTTGCTTCGCGATTCGTGACAATGTGCAAATGAATTCCGGTATGGCTGGCGTTGTTGAATCTAATCGTTTGCCGGGCATCGTAACTGATTCGTCGAACAATGTTAGGAACAAGTGGTTCATGATTTCGGCGCGGGGCTGAAATGGCAGGAAGAATGTTTCTTTGCCTAGTGAACCAGATCAAAGGGTCTGACCCTCGTATGATACCTAGATAGTTTCTTTTCAGCCTTATTTTGATTTGAACCATTGGCGTTTTTTTTTTAGGTAATGACAGCACAACTGATCACAAACGCGATCATATCTTCAATGCTGTTCCAAAAGTTAAACGCTAATTACGGGCGTGGTTTAGAAACGCCAAACGCACGGGTCTTTCTTTTTCTTTTTGTCCTCGAGTTGAAATATGAAAAATAGCACGAAAATTACGATTTAAACCATTAACTGCATTTAACTCCCATTCTCGGCAAGTTCAGGCGAACATCGTCCCGCCACCTAACAGCTTTAAAATGAAAATAAAGTAAATAAACCAAGGCGAAGTCGAAGCCGAAACACTGCAGTGGAGAAACGGGCGCGCATAATTTTCTCACACTGTTAGCGCGTCTAACTTCGAAACCGGGAAAGACTAACTATTTGAAGTTTAACTCCGCCTTGAAACTCACGCGCAAAGTTTGCGAGTCGCCCGAGCGTGAAACGAGGCAGGCGCGAGACACTCATCCTCTACTCTCCGCGCCCACCGCCCGCGAATAACTTAACCCTTTCTCGCATTTTCATCATCATTCAAAAGGAACCGTTCTGCATCCCTTTGGCTTTGCAGAGGGGGAGGCTATTTGGTGCATCCCGCGAACGTGCCCGTAATAATGACTTCAGGGGTGCGAGACGACGGAAAGATCAGCCGGGACGGAGCCGCAATAATAGAGCCAGCGTAAAGATGGCAAATTAAGTCGCCAAGCGATGCGTGAGCACGACATTAAAGTTCTGCATGCATATGAGGGCATACGTCTACAGTGCGGAGTCGCGTCGGCCGCAGTTTTGAATCTGTAGAAAAAAGAGAAGTGGCAGGCCAAGCGTTTGGAGAAGAGGACTGACATAGCCTGCATGTGGTTAGTTCCTGAAAGGGAAAGCTATTTATCGCAGTCCACTCAAAGAAAAATGGACTCTCAGTGCCAGCAGGAATGTGCGTGTAGGCGATATTTGGAGCGAGTTATAATTTCTCTAGGGCAAGCGTAGCAGGGGGCGGCAGAGAGTCCCGTGGGTGAATGAGATTGGGTGGTTTGCAGGGATAAGGCAGCCTCAGCTGGTGCAGAAAGAGGTTAATTAGAGAGGTATATGGAAGAGACCTTTACCCTGCAGTGGACAGAGTTAGGCTAGTGATTATTATAATTGCGATGATGATGATGGTGGTGGTGGTGGTGAAGATGATGATAATCACTCCTCGTTCATGCTCAGGCAATCTGCAGAAGCACCTTTCAAATCAGTGGCTGAAGTGACGCCAAAGCTACATTAAAACCTAAAGGCTGTATTCCTCTTAGAGATGAGAGAGATGAGTTGTTTTTCTTTTTCCTTCTGTAGGTAAGCACTTACGCAGAGTCATTTTGCAGGCGTACATAGCCTTCGCATTCAGCTTCCATATGAAAAGGTGCAACACTAAGAAGTCGGTATGTCTAGGGCAGCAGCCCGGGGGAAGTTGCAGACGCATATTTTGGTGTGAAAATCCGGATGCAGACGACTGAAGATGACTATAAACGCAAGACAATCGCTTATCCTTTGTCGTTTCTTTTTTTTCTCGTGCACAATAATCTTTCGCGCGGATCCCGACAGGGTCAGCATCTACAGCACCACTAAGCCACGTCACAAAGCTATATAGCTTTGTCATATATACAACAAAGCTATATATATGACAGAGGACGGCGTGTTTCACTGCACTTCTGCCCCACCAAGGCCACGTTTTGTGTGTCAGTGCGAGGAGGCTGTGGTCTGGGACATTTGCTGGAATTTTGCTAAGTATACTGTCCAGGCCATGGTCGCATTAGGCGCCATTTAAACTTCTTGTTTCTCGGTGCGTTGTCTTCGCATCACCTTTACCACTTCACTCTGGTTTGCACAATACGCGGGTTTTCACGGTACTTAGCAGCTGCGCCTAGTGTAAAAAAAAAAGAATAAGATCCAGATGCATGCGAACTTCATGTCCACTGGGCTTTGGCGCGGTATTAAACACCTGCCTTCTTTTCCGCGCAGCTGCTGTCTGTCTATGCATTCCCGTGTTGTCTCACGACAGCAGTGCTTCGCAACCGATATTTTTTTTTTCGATAACAAACCACCTCATGGGCGCTCACACAGCTATGCATTCCACTTAACTCCCCCCCCCCCCCCCCCCCCAGAGTAATTAAGAATTTCGGAGTACAAGAAAAAAGATAGTATGCACACACGAATTTTGGGGGTTGCCGGCGATTATAGATGACCTTGACATGACCTTCAGCCAAGCCGGCGTGGGAAGAGAGGACGAGGAAAGATGAAGGAGCGACTCTTCCTTTGCTCGTTAGATTGCGAGGAGGCTCAATAGGCGGGAAAGCGCGCCGCCTGCGCTGCGAGGTCCCTTCAGCAGAGGTTATGGTTGAGCACATATGTACGTATTCTTTTTGGAAACCTGCGGGATGAACAAATTAGAGGAGCAGTTTTTCAATCTCCATAAAATTTTTGAGCAAGAAGTGAGCTACTGTGAACTGAGCCATGTGGCGACGTTTTCATCCACTTCATTACTGCTGAACTTTCGTCAGTGCTGGCTTCCTTCATACACGCGCTACTTGTTTACATTACGTAAGTAAAGCCTAATTTTTTGGATACTATGTTATCCGGTGCATAACCGGACAACGCGAAGGGAAAGCTTCCTGAAAGTTGCGTTCTCAGTGCGCGCATAAATGTGCAGTATACAGTCAAGCAAAACACATTTCTTTACGGGCGCCTTTGCGTTTCCCCTCCATCGAAACGCTGCCGCCACGGTCGGGTTGAAAACCCGGGTACTCCGGATCAGTAGCCGAGAGCCCTGGAGTACCTGGGTTCAAACCCGACCGCGGCGGCAGCATTTCGAAGGAGGCGAAAGGCTAAGGCGCCCGTGTGCGGTGCGATGTTAGTGCACGTTAAACGTCCCCAGGTGGTCGAAATTATTCCGGAGCCCTCCACTACACCACCTATTTCTTCCTTTCTTTTTTCACTCCCTCCTTTATCCCTTCTCTTACGGCGCGGTTCAGGTGTACGCCGAGATGTGAGAAAGATACTGCGCGATTTCCTTTCCCCAACAGCCAATTTTTTACCGTAAGTTCGATCGATGACGAACGAAAGGGTCTCAATGATTGATTGATTCATCGATTGATTGATCGACTGATTGGTTGATCGACTGACTGACTGGTTGATTGATTGGTTGATTGATTGATTGATTGATTGATTGATTGATTGATTGATTGATTGATTGATTGATTGATTGATTGATTGATTGCACCAGCTTCAAGCGCCGTCATTTCAGCAAGGTGTGTCGCTTCAGGTGCGTCCTGCAGAGAGCAGTGCTACACTTCAGAAGCTGGGCTCGTATCAGGTCTGGACGCTGAGTGCCGAAGCGGCGACACGAAGGCCCACGTAACTCAATCTTGAAGTACCGCACACTTTCCGCCGGTGCCGCCAGCATGGCCAATCGACGACGGTCAGTGACCGACAGGCAAGACGGCACAGCAGGGCATGGCGCAACACAATCGAAGAGAAAAAAAAATCAGGGGCAGAAAAACGGCCAAGGTGCGCTGTTAAGCATACGAAGCAAAAGAAAACTCCTAATCGCACTTGTGTGCGATCACTGCACAGTGAGTACACGCGTTGTGATTGGCTTGAGCGCGTGTGTGTGTGTTTAAGGAGAGACGTAAATGAGGGTTTCACTGGCAGTAGTGTAGGCGCTCGATTCAGCGTCAGCACCAAGGACATCACTCCCCCCCAAACACCCTCCCATCCTCAGCCACAAAGCCGTAGGCTGTGGTCGCGATTGCGGCCGTTCCCCCATTGCACGGGGTCAATAGCGTTTGACACGGCTCAATTGCTCACGGCCCAAATAAGGAGCTGTCCTACTGGCAATGCTGTCCCACAGTTGCCCAAAGAGCACGCCTTTCATTGCAGGTCTACGCTGGGCTATGGTCTGGTGGGTTCCTTTTTTTTTTCGTCCAGAAAAGATTGTTTTTGAAATACGTCTAGTTAAACTCAGCCGGCACTGAGGAAAAAACTTGCGCGCACTTTTTTATCATGGTTTGTTACGAAACCAAGAATGCACAACTCTCATACGCTTGGCTTTCTTCGCAGTTAAGATCGTTCTCAAGAATATGTTAATGAAGTCACGAGCGGGTCAGTTGAAGATATGTGACCTTTTGTCCGGGATTCGAAGTGAGCAAGTTGTGCAGACCGTTAACCCAAAGCTGGAGATTTCCAGGGCTGTTCCTGTGTTCTTTTCTCCGCGTGTCATTTTCGCTGTCTTGCCACACTTGAAGTCCTCGAAAGCTTATTTCCTGGTGTGAAAATCGCGGGCCATATCTCTGAAGCGCTATCTGCATAAGCAGCAACTTCATCCCAGCCTCCCGCAGGAAAAATTGTTGCCTCGTGGGGTGACAGAATACGCCAGTTGGTTGCGTTCCGTTAGCGCCTGACAACTAGATGCGCCGTCCGGAAGCTGTTTTCAGAACAACTGTACGGTCAGTGTAATATTGGGCACAAGGTATACGTTCGCTGATATATATTCACCACGAACTTCATTTTGTGCGCTGTTTATGCTTACTTCACTATCATTGAAATTTTGGTCGCTCTCAATCGTGGACATGTACTACTCCACTCATAATCCGCAACCAGCCGACATAGAAGGCTTACTTTCAGCCTGAGCTTACGGATATTCCTGATACGCTCGGGCAACGTTTCCGGACTGGTCTGTATGCCCAGAAACGCAATGCCATGCACGACAAAGCATACATGCATAGAATATCTGTTGACTGCGTACTTTCCTTTCACCTTTCTTTACCACGCAGCAAGAATGCCGCAAAATGCCGCTGTGAAAATTATACTGCGCAGTTGGCACTTCATGGTCCCTTTGGGCTCAGGATGCCACCATCAAGTGCCCGTGTTGTGATGTTTATGAAATACCCATGAAAGAGCATTCGACTAGCAATAATAAAAGTTAAGTGACACATGCAGTGGAATGCCATCACGAAATGTTGTCTTCTGGAAGACATAGAAGTACATCAGATTACACAATGACGCATGTGACAGATGTCAAATTATCGACAAGCAACAGAACAAGAAACAAAATGACAGCAACGTGAAAAGTTTAGAACCATAACAAATTTTCAGCCGAATTTTCGCTTTGCATACGGTCACAAGTGATTCAGGACTTCAGCACTGCTTATACGCGTGACCAGTTCCCAGTCGTCTGGTGGTTCGACACGGCCAAGGCAAATCATGGCGGCCCGCACACATGCCTGCCTTCCTATATTTCCCGCCTGCCCCGTTCAAGTGCCACGGGGCCACGGATACTCAAGTCAAGACAAAGCCTTTCTCACTCGCATAAACAGCGCCCGGCATAGAAGCACTTAATCCTTTACCTACTCGCCACTCCCAACGCCAGCCGGCTCGTGGCTTCATTACGCGGCACGTTTCTCGAAAGCGCCTCTTTCCGCGGTCGGCTTTGCAAGAGGCGAGTCCTAGCAAAGCCCCAGTAGAGCGGAACGTGCCCAGCTGTCTTCACGTCAGCCCTAAAAGGAAGAGTGAGAAAAATAAGCGTACATGCATCAAAGAAAGCAACTTCCTATTCGCGCGAAGCACGCTTCCATATCAGGCGCCAAACGGGGAAGAAAGGGCCGCTGCCACGGCTCGCTCAGAAGAAGGGGGGGGGGGGGGGGGGGGGGGGTGGGGGCGGAGCACTTGGCCGTGACCGTGGCACCAGGCGGCGTGCCTCATCTTGCAGCGAGTGGAGTTTGTGCACGGCTCCGCAGCGCAGGGCGGCTGCAGCTGTGTTTACCTTCGACGAAATCGTAAATCTGGGCAGCACGCGCTGCTGTTGCTGCCATCGTTTGCGGGGGAGAGGCGTGACGGCGCGTGTTGTTAGAGGCTATAGTGTGCAGCGCACTTCACAAGACACAGAACGATAAAGGAAGTACGAGACCACGGGGAATGTCTGGCTTGTTGTGCTGCGATGACGCCAGGCCGAGCTCTCTTGAATTGTCCCGAGTGTCCTAAGACATGCTGCTTCGTTTCTGTGCGATAATCAAGCGACCTAGGCTTATTTATCATTTAATCAATGCTTTTCTGTCAGCTTATAACATCAAAAATTTCTTGCCGAAAGTCGGCGGCAACGCTGACCTAACATAGAATCTTAATAATGGAGTAGTCGCTCATTAACATGCATGCAAGCGCAGCCACACGGCTACACGGAAAGCTGTAGAAAAGAAACTTCGTAGTTGGAAAAAAAATTCGTCCTGGTCCGGGTTTCGAACCCGCGACATTCCACCTGCCTGAATTAGTCGTTCCAGCAACCTAGCTAACCAGGATGGTAGCAGGTGGTAGGGCGAGAGCGAACTGATCAACAACTCGAAGAGGGACCGGTGCTGGTTCAATGTTTAGGGAAATCCCTCGAGGTGGAGTCTTGGAGGACTTCGGGGGATTCTCCTAAACATTGAACCAACATAGAGTCTTAAGTTCTGAGAGACAACGAAGCACAGCTGTGGCTCTTCACGAGACCCGGTGAGCTCGCGCTGCCTCAAGGATACACAACTTGCGCCGATAGAGCTTGGCGCTGCTTAGTCGCCTACGAAGACTCCTCCAGACGCGTCGTACGTGCTCATACACTTTTAAAAGTGCGATGTGATGCAGTCTTGTAATACGGACTAGCTGTACGCCTGCTTGCGCCGCATTTGTGAGTGCCTTACGGGTGTTCTTATTTTGAAGGCTTTGTTTTGTTTACGCGTGCCCACTGCCTGCTTGTGCGCACGCAAGAATTCTGCGGATGAGAGCACGGACTCTACGGTACTCGAGCCGCCTTACACACACTTTTTTGCCTGACTAGAGTGGTTTCTATATTCTGCCCGCAGATGGCGCCTGTTCCAGTGTAATAAATTTCTCATCTTGTAAGCCAAGCGGAAAACACTATGTAAACACAGATGGCGGCTGGAGTTGGTAAAGAGCGGTCGGGGTCAAATTACGGGATCCAACATTCAAGAGCTCTGCCCTTTTTATTTTATTTGCGGATTTAGCGTCTGGCATCAGCAGTGTCCCACATTCTTTATTCGATTGCCTTTTCTCAAGTCGGGAAAAGTTGCTTCCTGTCAGAGCTCATTCGCCTGAAGCCGTTATCATAAGACTGCCCGCTTTTCTCGTCTTGTCTCTGCAATAGTGCAGTCAGTTCAGTTAAAGGTTTCCATCCCGTGCTTGTAACGCACACATGCGCGTGTTTAACATGGTCGACGGAGCCTCTGCAATAGTGCAGTCAGTTCAGTTAAAGGTTTCCATCACGTGCTTGTAACGCAAACATGCGCGTGTTTAACATGGTCGACGGAGCCTCTCGTCCCACGGAGCCACAACCGCGCATTTCGTGTGGATTTCTTGGCTTACGAGATGATGCCAGGCTTGGAGTTCACTGTCAAGACTGTTCCGTGAAAACTCAGCAATGCTGAAGCCTGTCGTGTCAAGCCGCAATAGTAGGGCGAGGACGCAAGGCCCGAATGGATTCACTCGCTGGCCAGAGCGACTGCAGAGGGACTGGGGAGGTCAGGAGCAACTAGCGCCTCGCTATACAGGAGCAAACATGCGGATCTGTTGGGGATGGCACCTTCCCACTTCAATGGTGTGCTACAGCGTCCGATACCTGTCAGGAGCAACTAGCGCCTTGCTAAACAGGAGCAAACATGCGGATCTGTTGGGGATGGCACCTTCCCACTTCAATGGTGTGCTACAGCGTCCGATACCTGTCAGGAGCAACTAGCGCCTTGCTAAACAGGAGCAAACATGCGGATCTGTTGGGGATGGCACCTTCCCACTTCAATGGTGTGCTACAGCGTCCGATACCTTCATTCACCCATCGCAATGTATAAACAGCAGATAGCCTAGCGAGTAATGTGCTACGCTCCCAAACGGGAAGACCTGGGTCCAATCCTCAGCGCCTGCGGCATTAGTGTCCACATCGTAGCAGTGTGGCGATTAGAACTCAAATTCACGTCGCTCAAGGCTAACTAGGACTCATCTATTATATTAGATATAGTGGGCACGGAGAAACGCCGAATAGAAAAGTTCCGGCATCGACGAGGCTAAAAACAAGATTGGCGTCTGCGCCTGTCATTTCCTTCTTTGTCTCGTCAATGCTGCGTTTTTTTAATTTTTTTTAATCAAACAAGCAGCAGCAACTAGCCCGACAGCACACCTTAAAAAGAGATGGCGTGCCTTTTTTATAACGTTTTTTATTACCTCAGGGCATCATCTTCCACCGCTACTTCCAGGATACCCGATGTGTGAATCCCCGGCTTTGCACTCACGCTATTGACGGTCCGGGGTGAAATAAAATCAAACTGATAATGTACGTTGGTATACAGAGCGCAGTAGACGCATCCAAGAATCGCTATCGCTTTACCGCGAGCACCAAGATAGCTGATGTCCGCACGCTGTGTATCATTTCGTAGAGCAGCCTTGACCATGGAGACGGCAGTGACCTTTGAATTCACGTGACGTCCCTGTAATTACTCTCGCGGGCTTTTAGTTGACGTTTATGAAGCTGTAGCACCACTCTGTATAGAAACAGAGCAGTCGGGCTGTCGGCACCATTTGTTGCGACCGCGAGTACACCGTTGGAGATCACTGGCAGCGCAGGTTAAGCAGTGACGGAGGGGGTCATTCCGCACAGCGCGAAATCGTTTCGCAACGGTCCACAATTACGCCGCTGCGTCAGCGGATTATTTTGGCTTCAGACTGAAGACACCATTTGCTCTCTGCACGAAGTATACTGCGCGAATGAGCGAAGATAATGGGTTCACTTGGGAGCAGGCCGCGACGACAGTCATTAGCGCGCCCGAAACGAGAAATCACGCGGTGCTCCAGCTGCGGAGGGGTTCAGACCTTGCCCTCGGCACCAGGGTGCGTGACCTCACCTCGCGCCACGCTGCGCGATGAACAGATCCTTGGAACAATGAACGACGAAAACACGACGGTAAGCTGCCAGTCCCCAAAGACGGGTTTAACTGGGCCAATGCCTCCCCTTTCATCTGTCGTCCGAGTGCAGACCGATAATCACTCAACAATCCTCTTCAGACCAGGCTTGTCACCGTTAATCAAAGTACAGCATATTTCGCAAAGATGGATGTTACTACACACGCACGCACGCGCAATTTCGTGGGTCCCAGCAACTCTCTCTGTGACATTCTCCATGGTCTGTGCAAGAAGTGAAGGGGTTACCTGACCGCCGAGAGAAGGAAGCTGGTTTATACAAAGCTACAACTTCGGAGGCTGATCACAGGTCTCCTGTTCCTGCGCAATTCTTGAAAGGGCGGACTACGTGGAAGCACACTGAGTGCATCTGATATCTCTCTGCATCTGAGTGCATCTACATCTGATACTTACGCTGCAGATCTGATTCCCGCATATTACGAATCTCGCCTCAAAACGGTTAAGTGGCCAACGCAACGGAAAACTCATGCACTGCTGACCTGCTTCATTGGTCTATTTTTTTCTAGAAAAGTATATTGCAGCATGTTAGGTCATGAGCCTAAGACCGACAAGATTCATAGAGCGGACGCCGCGAATCAACCTATTTTACTGGATCGCCATTTAAATGGTTTTCCTTCACCGTCAAAAAAAGAGGGCATGCTAAACTACTCTCGCAACCTGAAGCAGTGCATAACCTGTTGTTCTGCAACCAAGGAAAAAACGCAGTGCTCCATTTCAAGCAGGTCGATGCACCGCTTCTACACAGAGATCCATCGCTGTGCATCGGCGACACTGTCCTTTTGATGCACAGCATGTGCTCGAATGACCATTGCGGCTGCGTTGAGAATGCAAACTCATCCGTGCTCTTAAGACTTAGAAACCGCGGGTGACTGAAATGAAGGCGAAATACCTCCACCGCGGTGTCCTCTTTCTTCGTTTCTTAAAGCGTGACTTTAATACGCAAGCTTCTCCCTGTGGTCTGAACGTTCCCTAGCTGAGAAGGCCACCTATAGGCGCTCCTGAAATATTTAAGAGACACATGTTTGAGCGCCAAACTATATAGACTAAACGCGTGCGTAAAGGTCACCACGAACACGTTCAATACTACAAACAGAACTTTCTTTTTCTCTTTTTGTCTTTGCTCTCTTCTCGCCAAATGTAGGGCAGCCAACCGGGCATTGACTACTTACCCTCCCTGCCTCTCCCTTCTGGTATTTTTCTCTCTAATTATTTTTGTGTCAATCTGTGTAATTTGCAATCGAAATCAATTCAAGCACTCAAAGTGCGATCCAAGCGGCTCGGTCTAGAAAGTTGAAATCGCTGCAAGCCAGCTGCATTTAGCGCGTTCCTTACCCTGTTTCTCAACGTCGAAAAGCTATAGTACTTGCTTTGAAGCGGACAATGACACCTGCGCTCGACACTCTTACTTACTGCATGGTGTATTCGCACTTTCATTGCGGAGCCGTGCCGCTCCTCGAAGCAGGTTCAACGGTCGTCTCAGTTCGGTGGGCCCGAGACAAGCGTCTCTTTCGTCGTCGCCTGGCCGCGGTACGTATCGGCGAGACGGAAAGAGGCAGCTGAAGGCGCCATTCTCTTTCTTCTAAATAAAGCCGATCATTTCATCCAGGGCTCCGCGTCTCGGCCTCTCACGGTGCCGCTCTTCTTGAGAGCCTCCAAGGCAGGTGCGGGCTGCGTCTCTGGGGGGTCCCGTTCAGCGCTGAAGGAGTCGCTTCCGTGAAGTAGTACATCTACACATATACACATACACGCGACAACACCACCACCATCTCCTACGCTTTCCACCCTCTTAAGGAATGAAAAGGGGCAGCTGTAACTTGTGCAGCGCCTCGGCGTCCTTATAATGTGCGGTACGGCATGGTATGGTACGGTACACTACGGTGCGGTACGGTATCACCGCTGGTGCTGTGTATTTTGGGCGGTTTTTAAGTGGAGTCTAAGTACATGGGGTCTAACGTCCCAAAGCTGCGCATGTCCTGTAGGAGACGCCGTAGGGGAAGGTTCCGGATCAATTTCGATCATCTGGTGTTCTTCGGCGTTTCCTGACAGCCCACGGTCGCCTTTGCGTTTCGCCTCCATCGAAACGCGGCCGGCAGTCAAGGTGGATACTCAGTCTCGTTGTAATTGAAAGGACGGAGGAGGTAAAAGGCGCGAAAGGAAACAAGCAAGCAAAGGCAATTTGCGAAATTTTCTTTGTCCAATTTTGGCAACTATCATTGTGAAAACAACACTACCAACATCATCATCATAAAACGTGACTACGCTAACTGAAGGGAAAAGGCCTGTCCCTTATCTAATTAACCCTGTCCTGTACCAGGTTCGCCCCCTTATCCCCGCAGACTTCCTGATCTCGTCCGCCCAACTAACTTTCTGCCGCCCCCTGCTACTCTCGCCTTCTCTTGGAATCCATTCCGTTACCGTTAAGGACCATCCGTTATCGTGCCCTCGAATTGCATGCCCTTCCCATGCATATTTCTTCTAACAACAACAGAACAACACTAATAACAACACTGGTCTACTGCATCTGTTGGTAGTTGTGCCCCTGGATAGTGCCCCGACTCTGCAGATGCTGAATGTGAGCGTAATATAATTACAACGATAATGATGTGTACAATGCTACAACACTGATACCACTGTATTGTCATAGCACTCGGAAATTGTAACTTCGATTTTAATTACGTCGATATATCCGCGGTTCAAAAACAAGCGCTCTTGAGCAAGTTCCAGTATAGCAGCCGAACTTGTTCCGTTGCATTTAGGCGCTGCCTGTTTCGCCCGAGTTGATGAAATGCGCACAGAAGAGTGAAAATTGGGGCGCATAGGACCACGAACGTATTTTCCATCACGCGCCCGCCGGCTTATCTGTTTGCCAGCCTGTGCACCCCAAGCGGAGTCGCCCAGATAAGAGGATGCTGTCGGCATCTGTCTGGTGAAGCTACTGTCATTGATAACGAATGGGGCCCCGTACTTTGCTCCCAGGAAGGCCCTCTCCAATGAGTGCGCGCTATCACGCCTTCTCTGGAGTCACTGGACAAGCACCGGCGTCGTCTGACAGCTTGTGAGCACACGTTCCGAAGCGTGCTGCACACGATGCAGCTCTCGCGCTTCTTCGTAGGGAGGAAGCTTTCTTTCACAGTCCAGTGTAAACGTTGCCGTATTAACCAGACTCAGTAACATACGCAGATCTCGGAGTACTGGTGAAGAGTGCGCGGAGGAACGATCAATATGCAAATATATTTCGAATTCAGGATCCGAATTGATCCCCAGTTCCGCATTGAACTTGAGTACGCTTCTCAGAGATGATGAATGTACAAGAAAAACCACATAAAAAATGGCGTCTACCTATTGCAGCTGTTGTGTGCTTTTGCGATTTGGAATTCGCAGTGATTGCTTCTCATCTTCATTTCGAGACGTGCACTCAGGGATGTTACGGCGCAGGGGGTCACATGCGCGGCTGGGAGGGCTCCGCGTAGAACGGCTCTGTTCGTGATGACGTCACAGCGATGGGTCATGTCGCCGGTGCCGTCACATGGAGCGCTTGCTCGGGTGACGTCGAGGCGACGGCCACGTGAGCGGCTGTGCTAGTGCGCTAGCGCCTATGAAAACAGCCGGAATGATCTATCAACAGTTACGCTGTAAAAAAAAAAAAATATGGCTGTCACTTATTGTGGCAAATACGTATATTACATTTATCGCGCTGGACTGCGCAGCATGGCAGATAGAGTTGTAGTCTTAATCCATTTAGCCCTGTCCAAACTAGATTTGCAATTTCAAACCCGGCAGAGTTTCTCGTTCAAGGCTGAATGAACGCACCCCTCCCACGTCGTCGCTTTCATAGCCCGTTTCGGGACGTCGACGACCCCGTTCCGGAGCCTGCTCCGAAAGGGGGGAGGCCGCTATCTCTCTATTTGTCGCTCGGCGGTACACCAGTGGTGCCGGCCCGCGACTCCGTACTTTCCTGTCGGGGCCAAGACCCAAGGGCTCCGGCTAACAACAAAGGCGAAGGGAAGCGCACCACAAATAATACGCTGCACCACACGCAGGCTGCAGGTCAAAGACAAAAGGGAGCGCGGCGCGCAAGTGAGCGAGTACAGCCATCGCAGGCGAACGAGGTGCGGCATTCCTCGGCCGGCAGAAAAGGGAAAGCCCCTTGTTGTTGTGTCGTACCAGGGTGCTATTCTCGGCGCCCGTGCGCGAGCGAGCGGTGCACACGCAACGCGCAGCAGCTGTCTCGAGACCGCGCTCCCCGGACGCAGCGACGCGACCTTCCCTCCCCATCCGCCGGGACCGCCGTCCCCCGCTCGGTGTAGCGCGCGGCAGATAATCGCGCGCGAGGGAGTTCCTATTTTGAAAAGCGCGTGCGAGCATGTTCTGTGTGTCAGTAGTTTCGTTTTCGTATTTCTTGCCTCTTTTTCAGTGATTGCTGTTCAGGGTAGTTTCTACGACGTAAGCTGCATCGGTGCTGTACGTGGTAATCGCAAAACTCCTCGTTCATCTGCAGATGGGAATCCTGACGACTGTGCCCTTTGCTGTCACGTGATCTTGTTGGGCCTATCGTATGTGTTCGTTTCTGGGAGTCCTCTAATAGCCCAAGGAAGCTCGGGGAGAGGAGCGGAATTTCAGGCTTTAATTCTCGCTCCTTCACCTTAGTCAGAGAGGTTAATAGCAGGATGCAACTAAAAAAAAAAAAACAGCAGTTGTGCGGCGAACACGGGGCCGAGGTCCATCATGCACGCGGGCTCTACCTTATGGCTCTACCCAGTAGCATTCGGCTATTCCGCGTGTTTGTTCGGAATGCTGTTTGAATCTTTTGTCCACTGTGCGTTCATGGTGGTGTCAGAGGCCGCTGTTATAATCGCGGTGAAACGGCCAGCAGCGCTTCCGGAGAGTATCGGCAGCTTATAGAAGAGCCAACACCGCTGTTTGTTTGGCTGATGCATCTGACTCGACTGCCGGCTACGCTTTTCTTGGTGGCTCTGACGGCTTGTGTTTGGTTGTTCGGTCGTGTCTTGCGATGGGATATCACAACTATACGGCAAGTTTCAAACTGCTTGTCAGCGCCTTATCACGGCGCGGAGCGGCGAAGCCAGCGAGATTAACCGCGTGCGCACAAGTTTGCCCATAGACGACAATCGTTGTGTCGGCAAACTTGTGCTCACGTGGCTATTCTCGCTGGCTTCGCAGCTCCGCGCCGTGATAAGGCGCCGGCAAGCAGTTTGGTCGACGCTCGCGCGGTACTGTTAAAGATTTGTGTGGTGTGACAATTGATTTATTGATTCGGGCTTACGTAATCCGGAACTACCGAACAATTGGCTGGGCCGCAAGCGATGACGCCGTTTTAGCGTCTTATTCAGCTCATGCATGCACCTTCATGCCATCCCGGAAGGGGGGGCTGATTTTCATTTAGAGTGAACTTTTTTTTCGGGGGGGGGGCGGCCAGCGTCGGGTGCGGGGTCCGGGTGCTGACGTATACGCAGCAACATACACTGTACCTATATTGCGCGTTATGACCTTTGTGGAGTTAATTTTAAGTCGCGCTCGCGAAATCCCCGCGTAATTTGCGCACCCCGTTCTTGGAGCCCTAATTTCTGAAAAAGTGCGCAAATTATGCGCGCAAATGTGGTACTCCGCTGACCAGTCGCAACAATAAATGAAATCAACTTTTTGATGTTTACTATATCAAACAAGTCAGAGGCATCAAAATTCTTGGCATTATAATTTGTGGGAAGCCTGCTAGATTCCCGCCGTGGCGTCTGCGCGGCATCCCGCGTCGCTCTCTTTCCCTTTCTCCCGCCTCCGGCGGCGGAGAGACGGCTGGTGGCTAATCGCTGTCATTCGGCCGCAGCTCCGCCCCCGGCTTCCCAAGGGCCTTTGCCATTGGTGACTTTTGGCGGGAATTCGGGACCCGTTTGGGGTGGTCGCGCGACCTTCCGAGCGGGGCCCAGAGAGGGAGACCCCTCCGAGACAGCGTAAGGTGCGTACGTTACTGTTCGTCCGGGCCGGCCTCTGCCGTTCGGACCAGTTCATACCCGAGCTCGCCAGCGTGGGTCCTCGATCCGCCGCGGCTCGAGCCTGTCCAGGGGTCCAACGACCTCTGACAGGCGCACCTTGCGTTGACTGCCCACTCTCTCTCGCAAACGGCCCATCGGCCGACACGAGAGAGATCACAGCACTGCCGCGGGGACAATCTCCTGCAGCGGCGTGCTAGCGGCGCGCATTTCTCTTGTTGCCCCGAGCGCGCACCGGAGCCTTGCTCTGAGCGCGCCCCGGGACGGGGTGACTGTTAAGTGTGTGTATGTACCGCTGGAGGACGGCGTCAATAAACGTCTCCTTTGTGAACTTGGAGGCCTGTTTCTTGCGGCGAGCCGCTCTCCTCTCTTCAGAGGTTGAACGCCGCCGCAGCGGTGCCCCAGGGTGCGTGTGGTGACGGCTGATCGGGGCCCTTGGCTCGCGCGAAGCTCGAACCCGCGGTGGGTAGTGGCCTGTGCCTACTAAGAAACCCACAACTGGCGCCCAACGTGCTAAGTCACTGGCTCTTAGCCTTTGATAGCACATTTGCCGAGCAGGTCGCCTTGACGATCACGCTTGCGCACCATGCCTGCCACCCCCATCGGGGCACTCGGCAGCTACGTGTCGGCTCCCTTAGGAGTCGAAGCGTCCTTTGATCCGTTGGCGGCTGTTCCTTCGAATAGCCAAACACCGTGGTTGGCCGCGGCCCCCATTGGGGCATACGGCGCTACAACCCCCAACGTCGATCACGCAGCTCCCATTGGAGCTGTATCGGGAGCACCCTGCGGTGCACCCGTCAATCACATGCCTCCGCTGTGCGTGCTTTGCGCCCCGTGCGAAAGCGGTGCGTGCGACGCTGCCGCAACCGGCCGTCCTGCACAGCAGCAGCCGTGCCCCGCGAGCGGTCAATTCTGCTCTGGGAACGGTGAGGCGCTGGCCCGGCTCCCTGGGGAAACCGCGCCGCTCATCGAACTGGGCGCCTTGCCTCCTGCGTTCGTGCAGCCCGCCCAAGCCTCCTCTGAGGCCGGAGCGCAGTCGCTGCCCAAATAGCGCGGACCCGAGTTCAGTTGCTAGGGTTCACGCTGGGCGAGGGCTCCATTGAGCCCGATGCGGACAAACTCCGAGCCATACTCGAGTTTCCCGTGCCCAAGGACGTACGCGGCCTCCGCCGTTTTCTGGGAATGGCCAATTTCTATCGGTCGTTCATCCCGTCCTGTGCCCGCGTGCAGGCACCCTTGACCAAGCTCTTGGGAAAGACTGCCGCGTGGCGATGGGGGGCCGAGCAAGAGCGATCCTTTCGCCTCCTGTCTAGTGCCATTGCCGAGACAGCGCAGCTCAGGCTACCCGAGCTGACCAGACAGTTCGTAGTCCAGACTGACGCGAGCGATCTGGGTTTAGGAGCAGTTCTCCTACAGGATTTCGATGGCGTGCTGCAGCCGCTGGCCTTTGCCAGCCGCTCCTTGCTGCCCTCGGAGAGGAATTATTCCGTGACCGAGAAGGAGTGCCTCGCCATCGTGTTTGCACTGCGTAAATTCGACGTCTACCTTGACGGAACGCAATTCGTGGTGCCGACAGACCACAGTGCGCTCAGTTGGCTGATGCGGCTCCGCGAGCCTGCGGGTCGGCTGGCGCGCTGGGCTCTCCTGATACAGCATTACGACTTTTCGGTGCAGTATCGAAAGGGGAGCACGAACGTGGTAGCTGACGCGCTACCCCGTGCCCCACTCGCCAGCGGCGCCTTGACGCCAGCAGGCGGAGCGGGCGAAAAGCGGACGAGCCGCCGGGCGGCAAGGAGGGGGAGCCCGCAAACGGGCTAACCCATTCCGCTAACCAGGCAAGCAGCGCTTCGCAAAGCGGGCGAGAGGCAAAGCTCCGCGTGAGCGCCTCGGAGACGCCGTCGCGAGCGGAAATTTTGGCTGCAAACCTGAAGGGGGACGAGACCAGGCCCCCCTCTGGGGTAACAGGAATCGTCTTCAGCCGGAAAGAGCTGCTGAAAGCCCAGCAAAATGACCCCATGTGTCGCGAGATGAGCGACGGTCTCAGGGAGACGGAGCGCCGGGACGCTACTTGTATTGTAGCGGGCGCAGGGGGTGAAAGCCAGCGTGTGTCGCGGCGAGCCCCGGGGGATTCATATTTGCTGGGCCATGACGGGCTCGTGCTGAAATACATAGCCACCGATGATGAGTCCATTGACCCGTTCAAGGTGGTTATCCCCCAAAGTCTGAGAGGCGCACTGTTGCGATTTTCTCATGACGAACCACTGGCCGGTCACCTGAGTGGCTCCAAAGTTTTTGCAAAACTGAGTCAATCGGTGACGTGGCCCGGCATGAAGCGTGACATTTTCCGCTATTGCCGTTCCTGCCATGTCTGTCAAGCGGTGAAGTCAAGGGGCGGCAAGCCGCCCGGAATGATGAAACCAATTGACAGTGTGCGTCCGTGGCAGGTGGCCACCTGCGATCTGATGGGGCCTTTCCCCAGGAGTAAGCAGCGCAAAGGCACAACTGGTGCTGCGGAACGCAACCGTACCGAGCACCGGTACAATCTGAGGCGACGGTCACCGATGTGATTGATGCCGGATGGCGGACTCTTCCGCAACCGAAGGCACGCAGCCTCAGCTAGCTGGCGAGCTTTCTCGTCGGGCCCTACCCCAGGTGAAGCACGGCGCTCTCTTTTTTGTTTTGTTTTCCGCATGCTCAGTTCCAGCCTTGTGCAGTTATTTAGTCGTTTGTTTGTTTTAGTCAGTCTGTAGCATGTTTTTGTTTCCAGTTTATTCGTTGTTTCTCCTAACGTTCCGAGATCTGTACATATGTAATATACGTTTGCGTTGGCGTTCAGTTTTTTTAAACCAGACTTGTACATATGTAAAGTTCAGCCTACTCGCGATTGCACTTTTCTTGTAGTGCAGAGATGGCCTTTTTTGTACAGCGCGCCTTGTTTTCATTTATGTTCTGACCCCACGGGTGCGGCCTGCCTCGCGAACACGGGACCGGCTGGTTCGCGGAGGGGTCGGCGAAAGTCTCCCCTTCCGGCTGGGGAGTGGGTTGCTCGTTAAGGAGCGAGTGTCTCGCGGCATGGTCTTTGTGTGGCTATGGGGAGCGTGAAGAGTGCGTCTGAAGAGTGACCTTTGACCCCTGCCACGGCGCCTCGGAACGATTCCGACAAGCGGGTCGTTGTGACTGAGGAATGTCCGCTTCTGTGCCGGTGCGTGCCTGGGATGACGTGCGTGCTCCCAAGATCAAAGGCAACGCCGAGAGGGGGGCAGGAAGGACAGCACCGAAGGTCGCTGTAGTCTCTGACGTCGAGCTTGCGGCGCTGTGCCGCCGGCGGGCGGAGGCCAGCCCGGCGTTCGCCGCGCTGTTGGCGCCCGGAGTGCCGGCGCCTAGCGGCGGCCAGGCAAGTGGTCCACCGGGATCGGAAGCTCCAGGAGAGGAGGTGTCGGGCTGCGGGTCCTCTTCGGGATCGTCGAGCGTCGTCGACCTCCTCATGCTCAACTTTGACGACCTTGTGGAGGACAAGGGACCGCCGTCGATAAATCGTCCACCAGGACCCTGAAGGCAGCAAAAGCGTGAGTTGGCCGCCGACAGGCCCAATGGGCCGCGCCATCGAACATTATGAGGCTGCAGGCCACCTGTAAGCTGGCCTTGTGTACAGTGTACAGTGTAGATAGTTTTGTCTCCTTGGAACGTATGCAAGTGTTGTTTGTTTTCTGTTCTTGTTTGTTTGTCTTTTGAGTTTATGGCTGGAACTGAAGTGTGGTAGTTTTATATGGATTATTTTTTTTATTTTTTTTTATTTTGCCGCACGCTTTCGCCGATGGGTAGGAGGGCATTTAAGGAGAGGAGGATGTGGGAAGCCTGCTAGATTCCCGCCGTGGCGTCTGCGCGGCATCCCGCGTCGCTCTCTTTCCCTTTCTCCCGCCTCGGGCGGCGGAGAGACGGCTGGTGGCTAATCGCTGTCATTCGGCCGCAGCTCCGCCCCCGGATTCCCAAGGGCCTTTGCCATTGGTGACTTTTGGCGGGAATTCGGGACCCGTTTGGGGTGGTCGCGCGACCTTCCGAGCGGGGCCCAGAGAGAGACCCCTCCGAGACAGCGTAAGGTGCGTACGTTACTGTTCGTCCGGGCCGGCCTCTGCCGTTCGGACGAGTTCATACTCGAGCTCGCCTGCGTGGGTCCTCGATCCACCGCGGCTCGAGCCTGTCCAGGGGTCCAACGACCTCTGACAGGCGCACCTTGCGTTGACTGCCCACTCTCTCTCGCAAACGGCCCAACGGCCGACACGAGAGAGATCACAGCACTGCCGCGGGGACAATCTCCTGCAGCGGCGTGCTAGCGGCGCGCATTTCTCTTGTTGCCCCGAGCGCGCACCGGAGCCTTGCTCTGAGCGCGCCCCGGGACGGGGTGACTGTTGAGTGTGTGTATGTACCGCTGGAGGACGGCGTCAATAAACGTCTCCTTTGTGAACTTGGAGGCCTGTTTCTTGCGGCGAGCCGCTCTCCTCTCTTCAGAGGTTGAACGCCGCCGCAGCGGTGCCCCAGGGTGCGTGTGGTGACGGCTGATCGGGGCCCTTGGCTCGCGCGAAGCTCGAACCCGCGGTGGGTAGTGGCCTGTGCCTACTAAGAAACCCACAAATTTCGTCTGGTGATCAGCCCCTTGTTGATGTAACAAAAAAAGGTCTGACGACGGTCTAGTAGTCGTCACGGAAGATTTCTATTCGGTGGTCTTGAGTGTGGGCGCAGCTTGACTGCAGGCTTAAGTTGTGTCCGACTATAGAAGTCTGAGAGTTTCTATTTATTTCCTGGAGCAACCTGACAAAACGAAGGACGAAGGATGGCAGGGCAGGCGGTGCTGTTTGCTAGTGCCTAGTATTTCAAACCTTTCGCCCGGGAATGTTCGCCAGTGCATTTATACTTAGTTGTTTACCAACGGTACTCACAACTATGACGCACAAATGACAGGGTTATGATGCTGCGGTACGGACATCCTCTGCGCCAAGTGAGTAGCGGAAAAGAACTGCACTTTGCATCCCCGTTGATATGCACTTCATTGTTACAGAAAAGCAAGTGAAATACGTTAACTTCCGCAAGTCATCTTTCACCGTGGTCACTTTGTTTTGGACACTTTCAAGGAACAGACTTGCTCGCAAGCCTGCATCTAAGTCATTGAGTTTTATTAGTAATGTGTCGTTTCGTTCCTTGCTTTGATACAACTATAGATACGTGTGCGGAGGTATGCTTCTTATCGCTTTTTAACCTTTTCTGCGAACCGCGTGCCCGCGAGAGCAAAAGCGCGCCACGAACAGCTGTTGCTCCTTGTCAATTAGCGCGCGCGCTCTGACCGGTGATGGATGGCTTCACCACCCACTCGTTCGCTTTTTCTTGATTTTCTTTCTTTCGCTCTTAATCGTTAGCAGACGCCTGCGCTGCATGTGGACGACATACGCGTTGGGAGGCACATCGTCAGTAATGGTAGCGCAAGTGCCAGGAAGGAAGTGTAATGTATTACTTGCAACCGCAGCGCCTGCAACCGCGCTTCATTGGCTCTCCAAGAAGCCAGCTTTTGTTGAGGTGCCACGTTTTACCACCCTGATCCCCAGTATTTCAAGCAATGACTCATACTTCTTTACTTACTTAAAGAAAACTCGGCATTTATTAGAAACTATTGGAGAAAACATCACACAATATCACCACTCTGATCCCCAGTATTTCAAGCAATGACTCCTACTTCTTTACTTACTTAAAGAAAACTCAGCATTTATTAGAAACTATTGGAGAAAATATCACAAAATATTTAGACTCACCTCACCAGTAGCTAGATAGTTTCAATCGTAGGTAATCTTAGCAAAACAAAAATACTGAAAACATTTGGCCTGGAGTTGTACGGCTCGATCGTATAGTAGGAATGCACGTGACGTCACGGGCACCATTTTGCTGTAGAGGACTTAGCTTCAGTGGTACAGAAGTTGTAGTATTTGACGTAAGCCGATTTCACAGCGCGTGGCCTTCTGCCGTGCTCCATGTACAACAAAATGACGGCCACTGTGACGTCGTTGAGTATAATGCGGTGACTGCAAAATGGGAGGAATGTCCAAATAGTTGTGCAAATTAGGACGGCTTCCTGCCTTTTGTCATTTTCCCCTGGTCGCACAATATGAGCAACGACGTGACTGTTGATTGTGTGATGGGTGCCGCTGGATGAAAGGAAGTCAAGGAACTCGGGGCTTTTCAGGTCGTGCCTGTCCGTGATTGCAGTGCCAACGACCTCGGGTTCCAAATACTACCTCCTCGACTCCGCCGCAGCGCGGGGTTCCTACATGGGGCCCCAGCCCCCTCTCCGCACCCGTCTTCGTGCGGAGCCATCGTGCCCGTTCATCTCGGTGCCGCGGCTGCCGGGACATGCGGAGCCGCTGGCGGATTCTCCGCCGCACTGAGATTCCCGAGTCTTGCCGCACGAAGTGTCAGCGTAGCGTAGTACAGTGGGTTCGGCTCTTTCAAATACTTGTGATGATGATGATGATGATGATTACGAATTTTTATGGCGCATGGGCATCTGTGGCCAAAGAGCACCATGGCACAAGATATTTTTTCCTTCTACGAAAGGTGTGGTCAAATATCCATTTCCCAAGCATTTCACCCTAAAGAAGGCGAGCACCATGCCAGGGGAGACCTTGCACCCATTGCATCACCGGCTAGCACCCGGTGGCACTGGGGATCGAAACCCGCACCTCCTGCATGCGAAGAGGATTCTTAAAACGACCAGGCCACCGCTTCGGTACACAAATACTTGTAATCCCTGCACTAAACTTATGCCGGATGTAAAACAGTTGACTACTGTATTTCGAGCTGGTAACCGCAATGGTTTCAGTCAGAGATTTATGTCGAATACGATTATGTTAACAGCAGTTCGCCGGCACGCATAGAAGACGCGTTTCTAAGTCTTAGGAAGAACCCATCTAACGTCGCTCATGCAATAAGAGTATGGGCACTTTTCTCGGAGACGAACGCCGATGTCACAGTACATTTCTTTATAAAGACATTACATTTTTTCTCGAAGAGTGAAGCGCGGCAAATATTGCAAACATTGTTGCACGTCGTGTCATAAGTACTGTACCCAGTCTCCCAGATCAAAGCGCCCTCATGCGCGACCCCGTGGAATTTTAATTGTGTTACTATAAGCATGTTTTAGCGCTTTAGGTATACGTTTGTCCTCAATCTATAGGTCTAGACATTTCAATCGTACTTGAAGTCAGCGCAGTTATACCACTAGCGCTGAGTTTTATTTATCCCACGCCAGTCATACAGTGCTCCGAACTAGAGTACGAAATACACAAAGCGTCCGCTTCGGGAATGCGCTGGCGAAACTCACGAGCGTCAGTGACTAGCTACAGCCACGCGTGACACTTACCTGCGACAGAGGATCTCCAAGGCAACTGACTACGGGGCTTACACTGTCATTTGACGAGTTCGAGATCCACGTTCCAGAAAAGTTCCAGAAAAGCGAACGATGACCCAACGCGCTTCGCAGAGCGTCATTCGCGCTCTGCGTTTTTAGGTCGTAGCCTCGTGGTAGAGCACCCGCCTCGGCTTTGGGAGGTGGTGGGTTCGACTGCCGCTGCAGGCCGGTTACACACCGGTTTCCTCAAAATGCGTACAACCTATGTCCCGGCCTGGTGTTTGGCCTGCTAGGAGTTAAATGGCCTGGCAAAGGAGCCTGCGCCTTCGAATCCCGCCACTGTGGTCTTGAAAGAGACGCATCGAAATATGCTGCTGTGTAAAACTGCTGCCGACCGCAACCTCAGAAGACAAACACTGCATGCAATGATAAGATCTAAAAGTAAGAAGGAAGGCCCTCGGCACTTTCCAATGGTCCATGGCAGCGTCGTAGCAACGATAACATTTCAGGGCCGAAGGACTGCCCGCTGTCGCACGTTACATGACGTGACGTGGCTCCAGCTGTGCTGACGTTCTGCTTTTTTAACTGCCTGCCTGGCTGGAAGCAGCGGGGGACAAGCAAAAGTGAGTGTGACACACAACAAACTTTTTTTTGGTTAAAAACAGAACTTTTATTTACAAAATTTTAGCTGAGGTATAGGCAACGACAAAGCATACCGACAACAACGACCAAGTTGACAGTACAAATAAAAAAGAGAACACTTTGTTATATCGTTTTGATGGTGTGCTTGACCGCAGCTTGCAAAGTGTGCCAGCGGCTTCTCGCGCTAAGTAACAGTGTAGCTCTTGAAAAAGCGCGCCTGCGCTTCGTCCCGCTTCTGGCACCGGACGTTCGCCGGTATTATTATTATATACAAACGACTGCTGCCTAATTCGCGCTCATATGTTCGAAAGAGCGCATCAGCCTGAGCTATATATCTTCCCTTCCTCCTTTACGCGAGCACCGCCAACTCGGTCTACAAACAAGCCACCAGGAAGGAACCAGGCAAGGTGAAATCGGCAACAGCCGCCTAATCCTGGGGCACTTGCGTGTTCATGCGTTCCTATAAGCAGCCGCTTTTTCTACAGCGCATTCGTTTAGTGTAGATTCTGTTCACCGCTGTGTGCGTGTTTGTGCTGTTTACTAAGTTTTTTACCTCTTGTCCTGTCTTGTTTGGTGTTTCGTGCTGCAAGTGCTATCAAATAGTTTTTTTTTGTCTTATTTTTTCCCTATCTCCTACCCTTTTTTTTTTTCAACGGACGCATATTGTGCCTGTAGTTGTTAGAGTACAGGGCCGATTTTTTTCTAATTTAGTTGCACCTGTCCTTCACTAATAATAATAATAATAATATTAGTGATAGTTACAGGTGTGCGAGGCTGCGGGCCCAGAATTAAAAGCCCAGAGCCCGAGACTACAATCTTTAGTCTGAAAAAAGTGCGACTTCATGTCCATTGTTTATGCATTCCGTGGAAACAAACTCTATACAACAAGTAAAATGTCATGAGCTAGACGCACGTGCCTGCAATTTCTACGGACACGTATGCGAACTGCTGACCCGTGGGAAAACATGACGCTACACATATAACAGCTATAGTGGTAGAAAGCCTCGATTCCGGGCCTTACTTGTGACCCGCCTTATTCGCTCTACGATCTCCCTACGTCTCCACATTGAGAAGTAATTGGCGTTAATCTCCTTCCCCATAGTTTGAACTACTGTTGTAAATAGACGTTTTTCTCTGCAGTAAACCGGCCCATCACAGCCAACAATCGCGGAAGCCTGGAACTGCAGCGGTGGTTGGTAGCAAGAAACAAACATCGTGCGTCTATGTTCTCTCTGCGGACTAGAAGGGCGAGAAACGGACGTAGTGGTAGATGCATGCATGGCGCGTTGTGAGCGGCGGTGCCCTGGTCAATATCGTGCCTGTCGTAGCACAGTGATAAAAAGCAGAAGCTGCTCATGAACACAGACAAAAAAAAAAGAAAGAACTTAGCTCATATCTGTTTTCGCCTCAGCGGGAACAAAATAAAGTAATATGCACAAGCTCTCGTCAACTGTCTTTCCACAGTAATCATGCATGGCACTCGTCCCAAACAAAATAAAAGCAGCGCATTATGAATCAAGCCCCGCGTCGCCCGCTCGGGGGACACGTTTGGGCCCAAACTCGCATCAGTGGGCAAACAAAGCTAAAGAATGCTCAGGTCTTACTCGCAAGCTTCTATTAAATGCCATATACATGTAACCAAGCTCCTTCAAACTTCCTTCCAGCGCAATATTCTACCTCATATTTGATTCGCTGCCTTAAACTTACTGCTGCGAAAGTACTTACGCAACATGGTCACGAAGTCGCAAAACTCGCGCCAAGTAAAATAGATAAGGAAAATATATCTACATTGTTACTTTCGTGCATGTCGTGGATTTAAACCTTCTGAGCTCATTCCTATGACGCGCGGTGACGCTTTGCACGAAGTCTACAGCTGTGAGGGCCTTCGTCCGATTCCAAGATCGCTTTTCTCAGCAGTTTTGACGACTTCTGCCGAGTTTATGAAATTAGCGCTTCAGATCTGCACTGGTACTGGTAAGTTCGAGTCGTGCTTCGAGTAATGCTTAACGTTTAGTTGAGACAAACCATGTCTGCATGAAGGAACCCTTCTGCTCGAAACCGTGACGTCTGCTGAACGCAACAAGTGGATCGCTTGCTAGTATAGTTGCATTAACTAGCCGCGGATGAAGATGTCTCACGCGTTACGTGATAAAGTTGTTACATGATGCAGAGCTCAAGCCAAGTTGACACTTTCGGGACATGCTCTCAGACGACAGGACCCTCATGCGCTTGTGAAGCATCGATCGCCTCCAGGAAGGAGCGGTCGCGTACAGTGTTCAACAAACTTTCCTCTTGTCAGGAGAAAAGACAAAAACGCGCTGTCCTGCGTGTGTGTGTGTGAGCGAGCGAGTCGCGTTGGCAACTAACTCCTCTTCGGAGCTGCCTGACCCTAGGCACTGCACCGACTCTCGGTAGCGTCAGGGGGCGGACAGTACTGCGTGCACAGTTGTTAACAAAGGGAGCGACGCTAGTCCCTCTCGTAGTAAGTAGCCATGGGAATCTTGGACCCCCTCCTCCTGCAAGGCGGGCTGCAGAAGCTGTCCGGAGAGGTGGGTGCCGTGTGGGAGGTCTTGGCGCTCCCGTCCGCTTCACACTCGCCCTTGTCCAGTCGCGAGCGGTACTGGTTGACGAAGAACTCCATCCGCTTCAGGATCTTGTCGTCGGAGTCGAGGTCCTTCTCGCGCAGGAACTCCTGCAAGAGCGGGGATATCACGTTGGGCCTCTGAGACTTTGTCGGGCTCGAACCGACCGCGCTCCTCTTGGAACCCGGCTCCGTGAAGAGGTCGGGCGTGAGGGCGGGTCTTGAACTGCGTTGCCGGAACGCCCATGTCTTGTTAGCGCCCGTCGTCGCGCCGTCGGCCCCTCCGCGCGGGGTCCGGACAGCGGGCGGGCTCCTCCACGAGCAACGGCCGGGAACGCCCCGGGTGAGGAACGCCTTGTCCGCCGCCATGCTCCCTTCGCTGCTGTGCGACCTGGAGCGTGGCAGCGTCGCCAGCCCCGCGTCGACCGAACGACGTCTCGCGTTGGGGTTTGGAGGTGTGGACGACTGGCGGACCCGTCCGTTGGCGGTTGGCTGCAGGTGTTGTTGCTGGTGCTGTTGGGCCGGATGATGATGGGGAGATGGGGATGTTGATCCGTTTGTGGTGAGGTTCTCGGTGCTAGCGGCGCGGGGCGGTGCGGCGAGGTAGGGGATCCTGGACTTGGCGGCTGCAGTCGGCGGTGGAGTCTGTCTGGCACTGCCACTCGTCGAATGCCTGGGAGACGAAGTTCCGTTCGTCTTGGCGGGAGACGCGGAGGGCGAAGCGGACGACGACGCGCCACCGCAGCTTTCGTCCGCGGACGCCGCCGCACTGTCGAGGTCGTGGTTCCGCAGCCCCGAGTCGGGTCTTTCGGGAGTGGACATCTTCCAGGAGGTCGGACTGCCTCCGCCGAACTCTCCGGGCTGGGGTGTGACGCTTCCGGTCTTGGCGATCTTGCGCGGCGAGCACTTTCGCGATCCGGGGGTCTTGGCGAACTCCCCTTCCGAGGTCTCGCTGCTGCTGTCGGCGGGCGCTCCGCAGCCGCCGCTGGAACTGGTCGAGTCGTCGCTGCAGTGGGATATCCTCGAGGGCGTCAGGTCTCGGTCGTGGTCGGTAAGCGAGTTGTTGTGCGGCAGGCCTCGATGCGACATCAGCGGGGACGTGCTCCCGTAAGGATAGCTCGGTGCGGGAGGTCTGCGGGAGAAAATAGTTTTCCCGATTACTTTCACGCGGCAGAAGCGTGCACAAAACCGGCTGAAAACTCGCCTGTAGTCATATTAGATTTCCTTTTTTTAATAAAGAGTGGAGTGAACTGATCGCGCTCACGGGAACACGGAAGAGACGGAAGGATTGTTTTCTGCAGGGTATCAGTGGTCTACATCGACATTTAGAACTGATGCAGCTAATCCGCAGTGAAAGGAAATGTGAAAGAAGACGAAGCGATCTTTAACACGCTAGACGATAGCATGAAACGCAGAACTAAGGCAGATTTGGTCTACTGCTTTTAAATGCTGCATAGCTAAGGTTTTGCCGTAAGCGTGTCCTGATATATTAAAAAAAGACATTTAAGAAATATTAACAACATTATTGCTCTGCAAAAGGTCCCTCTACTCGCCTGAACTATTACAGCAACAGCAGTACTTGCCATTATGATAATGACATTTAAGTGATAAACGTGCACGCTTGAAGTTTGCACCTGAGTGTGGGCGACCGGTGGAACTTCGATGACATCATCTCCGTCTCACAACACAAGAAACTGGCAAAGCAGTCGGCCCATAAGCGATTAATTGCGCAGAAAAGCTGGCTTGACTACTTTTCCAGTATGACGTAGCGCACTGAGACCGCCGCTATAGCTGCGATCAGCACTAAATATGAGACATAAAGAAAAGCCCTCCTTTTTAACACGATTAAAGACTAAGAACTGACCTGTTGTATGTGACCTGCATGCTTGGGCTGCCACCCTTTCCGGGAGTCATAGTCAGCTTTGCCGATGTCGATGTCCTGTGCCCTGCAGAGGAAAGGCGATTAAGTGTTCAGTAGAGCTCATTCTAAACAAGGACACTGTTAGCCAAATAAAATATATGCTGCAAGGAATTTTGTGGACAGTGTACTGCAGTAAGTGCTGCCCGCAGTAAAACATTTTATCTCATTAAACGTATATAGTACGCACTAGACGACACCTGCGTTCTAAAATAGCGTGTCTGAACGCAACGCACTGCAACCTGCTCAATGTCGCTGGTGAGAAACGTAGCAGGGGAGGGAGGGACCAGGTCGCTCCTTGGCACCCTCACTCTCTCGCAACAAAGCACAGCCTCGAAATTTAAGCACATTGTTTTTTTTTCCTCGGTTCGTTAAGAAATGCCGTGGATATATCACCAAAGTCAGCACTGTAACTGGCAGTAAGCAGTAAACTCACCTGATCTGCACCTGCAGGGATCGTGCTTGTCCAGGTAGTGCTCCAGCGTGTCCCATCCGCCACCAACACGCACCATCACGTGACTGCGGAGGATCTGCGTCCAAAAGGGGAAGGTAACATCCAATGAATGAACAACGCATTGCATGCGCTGAAGCCGAAGCAGCGTACCCAACTGGCCGTTCGAATTTATACGAGCAAGAGTAAAACAAGGTATAGAAGCCAGCTGATTGTAACTTTCTTCGCATCTTGCTTTAGTTCATAGGTACTATCGGCGTCAAATGAAATGCGAACAGTGGAGCGCGTGGCAAACGGTCAAGCTTAGGCCGTCTGCCCGTCGTTGTCAATTACAGGCGCGCTCTTCCGGTTTGCGATAGTTTTCTTTTGTTTTATTTGACTTCCGCTTCTTCGCTTTGCCGCTGGAGCGCCAAATTCATGCTTTTCACCGATCACAACTTGCACAGCGTGGTTTCGCGGGCGGCAGCGAGTGAAGCGAGCGGCCCTGTCTCCCTGGTCAACCTTTATTTTTTCGCAGAACAGGCGCTTTAGCACCACGATGGTGGCAGAAAAATCGAAGCGCTGCAAGCCAGGGCTCTATCAGCGCTCGCTTTACATACGCGGGAGACAGCCGCTGCCGCCAGAGGAACTGCGCTGCGCCAGTGGCAAAGGGAGAGAACGAACTCAAGAGAAAACAGAAGCAAAAGTGTCGATAACCGGATGCGGGCGCCTATCGATGCTAGAGACAGGCAGACGGCCTAAGCTGGACCGTTCGCCACGCGTTCCGCTGTTCGCATTTCATTTGACGTCGATAGTACATTTAGTACCTCTTCGTAATCACGACAATTTAACACTTACTTGGTAGCTACGTCACTGATTCATAAACAATGAAGCATAGTCCATACGCATGCATGGTCAACGCATGTGTGTTCGCGTAAAAAATGGCGACGAGTGGGCACTACTCACACGGACAAAGATGAGCACTTTGGTGTCTCCAATCCTGTACTTCCCATCCGCGACGCGAATCATCGGGAACTGGGACGGGCAGGTGCACCGGTTCAGCAGGTCAACCACCTGTAAAGAGACGCAAGAGGGCGTACGCACGACGGTGAGAGACTGCGGCCTCCATATCTAACGCAGCTGGTACAGAATGCAGTCTGTGCGGTTTGATGTCGAGAACACGTACGCCGGCTGATGGACACTGCAGTGAAAGCCTTCCGATTAATTTGGACTACCTGGACGATTATTTTACGAGCTCGGACATAGCACAACACACTTGCAATTCCGCATATCGCCTCCTTCAAGCTGTGGCCCTCGAGCAGGATTCGATCCCGTGACCTTAGACTCAGCAGCCAAAGGCACATAATGCACCATCAATACACTAACAGGTAAGTGTTGCGTAATTGAAAGGAAGGGAGAAAAGAAGATGCGTTTATGTTTATGTGTTTATGTTTATGGGGGTTTAACGTCCCAAGGCGACTCAGGCTATGAGAGACGCCGTAGTGAAGGGCTCCGGCATTTTCGACCGCCTGGGGTTCTTTAACGTGCACTGACGTCGTACAGTATAAGGGCCTCTAGAATTTCGCCTCCATGGAAATTCGACCGCCGCGGCCAGGATCGAGCCCGCGTCTTTCGGGCCAGCAGCCGAACGCTGTAGCCACTTAGCCACCGCGGCGGCTGAAAAGAAGATGCGTGACTTCAAGGGGTGGGGGTAGGGAATTAAGAAAGGTTTTGTCATTATCCATGACCGTTTTACAGGATCGCATGACAAGCAGCACACAAACGTCGCAGAAACATGCACATTAGGTGGAATATCATTCTCCGCCTTATGTAGAGTGAGTGTCTTAGTATCGGGCAACAGTGGCTTCCACCTGGAAACAAATCGTAAAGAACAAGAAGGAGCGTTGCCTTATCTCCCCTCAACTAGTTCAGCTTACGCAGGAAAAGTTTATGAATCAGCGCTAACGAAATGTTGATGCTAAAAAACGAGCTTTCCCTTTACGACCCGGCCGAAGGACGGCTATCTGCACTGACTGCGTTTCGTAAACACAGAAGAAAAAAACAGCTAAGTTAATTTATTTAATTTTGCATCATATACTGCTGCACACCGTGGAGTCCAACTTCATCGGTTAAAAACATTTTCTTTTTGATCTGTTTATTGTGAACATTCCTACGCATACGATCGTGCTCTCAGTTCACAGTCTGCTGAGCTCATTTCATGTCTCAAATTAGAACTTTAAGCCCTTGACATATCTTGAACAAACTCGGGAGGAAACCTGGCAGTTGTTTTTAATTTCAGGAAAGATTTATTTCAGGCTCTGTGCGATAGTAACTACTGAGTGACCGAATTTTATTACCAGCTTCTGACTTTCCGCAAGAGACATCTGCATCGTTCACAAGATTCCGCGCAATATGTTCAACACAAAGCCAAAACGAAACAAACATGTTCCAAACTTCGCCCTTTCCCGAGGCAGCCGCTGCATGTGCCCAAACCAGTTATTAGCACGAATCCAATGTATGACATACAGCTGATGTTATATCGGTGGGGCACATATCTGCATACGTATGACACCCGGCACAACTACGCATATATCGCGCGGAGCGGACGCGGAAGCAGCAGCGGCCGCATCACACTCAGCCATACACAACGCCACCAAACAGGAGCCTCGTCCCGCTCAACTCGGGGGAAAAGTAGCAAAAACGAGTGAAGAAAGAAAGAAAGAAAGAAAGAAAGAAAGAAAGAAAGAAACGAAAGAAAGGTGCGGCGCGGCACGTTTTTATTAGGTTCACATATAAACGCGGCGGCTGCGGCGGCGCGCTACTCCGTGCCACAGCCGCAGCTGTCAATGCCGTCGCCTGTGCAGCTCCGGAAGGTGGGGGCGCTGCGCCATTAATAACCGCGCGTATTCGTCCCTCATCGCCACCTCACACCAGCCACTTCGCTCTTCTTCCTTTTCCTTCCTTCGGCGCTTTCGATTGTGCTTGTGTGTGCTACAGCATTGTGCCGAAGTCGAGGAGCCAGCGGCGGCTCAGACGGCAGACGAAGCAAAAAGAACAAAACATAACGCGGCAAGGGTGGAAGGAGGTGGCAGCGTCGTCGTTCGGGAGGCGCTTATCCGAGCGCATCCCCAGCGCGAGGTTGAACGGCCACGCTGGTGGGGCCTCCCCCGCATCAAAAAGGGCGAGCGGCGACACGGGGGTCGAGGCCCCGCGTGCGCGAGGGGTAGTATTTGGAGCCAGAGGTCGTTGGCACAGCAATCTAGGGCCACGCTGCGAGTGAGGACTCTGGACTCCTCGTATCCAAAGTTGGCGACCCGCTGCCGACCTCTGTGGACACTCAGAGCTCCCACTGAGATTGGGTTGGAAAAAGTTGTTCGTATTTGCTCTCCATCATCAGTGCCATTATCACCAGCTGAATTGATCTCCTGCAGGACAAAAGCAATCATGCGTGATTTGCGCCCACCAGCGGGTATGCCCACTCTACACATACTTGGAAACTCGACTCTCCGCTCGACTTTCCGTAACCCTGATAATTCTACACTATAATCGCGCCCTCTCCCCTACCCCTCTTAGTCTAGCGTACCAGCAGTTATATATTCTTTGCATTATATCTAGGCCAAGTCAATGTGTTCATCTTCATTTCCTCTAGGAAATTAAAACATCGCCATCGCATTCCATTCCGAATAGCGGTGTAAGGCATACAGACACGAAGGTTCTTGTACGGTGTCGCCGACTTAAGTTACAGAGATAGACTCCATCTGTCATGCCAGAGAGGGGATGGTTGTCGCATGGACTGTAGCTGCGTTTAAATTTTTCAGCTCACACTTGTTGGGAAGCCATATCCAGACTTTCAACTAAGGCTTACAAGAGCGAAAGTAACCTCATTCACAACTACTCTGCCAGTAAACGTAGCCAATCAGGTGCTCGAATCAGGCGATACACGATAGGCACACCCGCTATTTTTTAGAGCGCAAACTGCAGAGAAACAGGATATTTCCTTCAGTACTCGCCAATAGCACAGAGGCAAAAAAAAAAACTGCAGTTGATAAATACGATCTGCGAGGTTGTGAAAGCCAGGATACCGCCTTCACAACTTGCCATTCAAATCATAAGGCATATTAGCCAGGCATATTATTATTGCCTTTTCATGTACCTCCTTGACAACTGTCCTGTCGTTAAAATTAAACGCAACTTCAACTTCAACTTAGCGACGGTGAATATAACCAGTCCACATAAAAGTTCTTTGAAACTGGCATACAAAAGTACAGCTCTCCCCTGCCGTTCTAGTTTTACATGCATTTTTTTTTTTCGTTTTTGAGCACAGGAAAATTCGGTTGAAATTTCTTGCTGCTGGAGAAAGCGGCTGCACACAGTCTTCTCACCGTCGGCAAAGGCCGCACGGCTGGGGCCAGGGGCGGCAAGCTTATAAGAAACAAAGCACGTGACACACAAAAGAGACACGCGCGAGCCTTCAAAATAGGAGCTCGCGATTATCTGTCGGGTGCCGCTGGAAAGGAAGGCTGGAGAGGGAGGCGGCGGCGGATGGGGTAAGGTCGCACGCACCGAGAATAGCGTCGTACAAGGCACAACACCCGAGGGGGGCTTTCCCTTTTCTGCCGCCTCAGGAATGCCGCACCTCGTTCGTCGCGCACGCGGCTCGCGCGCCAAGTTGCACCACGCGCTCCTGAACTTGTGACAAAGAGTGGTGCGCACACTCCTATGTAACGTCCTCTTCGCTGTTTCTCCGTATTGCTCTTTAGTAGCTTAATTTGCGCCGTTATATTCTTGCCTGGTTAGCATTTTTATTTTTCTTGCAATACCATTCGTCGCCACACCGGAGGCCGCCCACTTGCCCCTACTGCGCATTCGAGTAAGCCATCAGTAGTCATCATCACATGTGAAGTGTAGTTAGGAATTGAGCATCAGCCTCGTATGATGAAGGTGCGGGGTTCGATCGATCCCTAGTGCCGGCGGTTGGCCACCGGTTTTCTGAAGGTTACAACCCTGCCCCTGGCCTGACGCTCGCCTTCTCTGGGTTGAAATGCTTAGGAATAAAAAAAAAATGGCGGGCGCGAAAGTGCGTTGCAGTTTAACACGAGGCATCATGTTAGGCTGCGTCGATAGCCTAGCGTTCTCGCGCCGCCCGCCGGTTCGATTCCCAGTCGCGGATATTTATTTGATTTATTTTTATTTATTTCACTTGGCACAAACTCACAAACATCGCAAGATCTTGCGCGGGGTTTACCCATCGGAAGAGTGCAATTTGGCGCTAATAAATTGACTAAACTAGGCTATGGCTTAGTTCAAACACTTGGCGAGGGCAGTCATTGGTCGCAATTCTTACGCAGCGACAGCGGATGCCTCTCCTCATACAAGGCTGCAGCTGCAAGTCTCGCCTTCGCGTTTTCGTCGGCGCCGCTTTCTGTGCGGTCGCCAGCCGTACCTCGGCAGTGGAGGCGCAGCGCCCTCCGCGAGCCTGCCTTCTTTCTGGATCAGTCTTTTTCTGCTCTTTTTGCAGCTTCAGATTCAGTACTTTCATTCTCCTACTTCCATTTCTCTCCCCAAGACATCGTCCCTTCGTTCTCCTCCCCTTCTCTTCTTCTATCGTGGCCGCTTGGATCGGTGCCAAAGCGTTTCACCGTGTAACAGGTTCGGCTTCACTGACGGCTCACGGAGGCTCCAAATAACAGCTCTCGCCGTAAAATGGGTCTTTTACCTCCCCGTTCAGCGGACCAACACACTATGTATGATGGCGCTCTGGCTAAAGTTGCCCTTGCGTCATCAAAATTCGTCGGCGCCACCACATCTGGGCTAGTAATTCACAGTTCTCAAGGAGTTGCTCGACGCAATGCACGAAGACGCAACGGCAAGAGAGGGCGCGAAGCATGTGGAGCGATTGTCCTGTCCACTCACTTATCTCTGGTTAAACTCGTCCATGGCTACCATGGTATCTGTTATCATCATCATCATCATCATTTTATTTTATAAAACCAATACATCAAAACTTAATTAGACCAATAGCCAGATCGGCTAGTGAAAGGTCCAAATACATAATATTCACTAAAGAATGGCAGACATTTAAAATACATGCACAAAAAGACGTGAGATGCTACAATAGCGGCATTGCACATATGTTAAGCATGCACATACATATTCTGAAAAACAACAAAAAATAGCTTTATGAATGTACAAAACTAAGCACAAACGCATTCAGTCCCACAGTTCTGGGCAAATAAGAAAAATGTTTTTCAATAAGGCCGAAAAATTACGTTTGATGTCATCGGGAATCTCATTCTGTATCTGGGCACCATTGTACTCTAATAACCTTTGACCGTAAGTGTTATGCAAAGCTAAAATATAAATGGTTAGCGGAGACTTGCGTAATTAGGAGATTTAATGGGAGCGTCGATTATTTGCCGCAGAGAGGTATGTACTCGCAACGCTTTTAAAAGAAATAAGAATCATAACAGATAATGTTCCATTGTTTTGTAACACGTTCACCTTACGAGCCATGGAGCAGAGGTCAGGACTCTAGTCGTCAATAAATGTGCGACGCGCAATTAATTGCACGGAGGAAGGTCAGCTCTGTCTCCTAGCAGCATCATACCTGAAGAAGATCCCCCGGCAAAAGAGACACCAGCGACCGTGGCATCATTTTAGAAAGCAAGCATATCTGCTCAAATATTCTCGCGGAAAAATAAATGTTTTCACGGTGCGCACCTGCGGAAGAATGCAACAGTATAGCAGAGCATTTCAAGCATTCTTTTTAAACGATGACTTAATGCCTGAGACACTTCCCTATTCAATCGCGAAAAACGCACGAGCACCCGAGCGCTGGGCAACGTCCCAATCCTTACGCTCGGTGGCCACAAGGGCGGCACGATAACGTGCATCCTATTATCAGCCAGGTTCTTCGAGAAACAAAACTGCATCGCTACGTGTACGTGCTCCGCCGTCCGGCGATAGCAGGGGTGGAAGTCTCCCTGCACCCGTTTATCTCAGCGACCTTCTCAGGGTCGACTGAAGGACGCGCGGACAAGACGTGGCGCCATCGGACTAAGTGCATTTGTTCTATACGTTCTCCTACGTTGATACGCGCGACCTGTATGCAGTTCCGGCGACCACGTTGCTGTTTCTTAGATGCGTTTATTGAGTGGTCACGCTTCTACATTCCGATAGGCCTGTTGCTACGGGAAGACGTAGGAAGCTACGTAAGGGTAGCTTTTGGCAGTTGTTTTATTTTGTTCGCCCCGCACTAGTTACTACTCTATGTGTTCCAAATGTTTGAGGGCGCCCAGGATGTAGGACACAGTCGGAAGACGGACAGTTTCAAGGTAAGGGTTGCCCTTGGCCAACTGTGCTGTTTGCTGGACGTTAACGGGGACACTATCAAGGGGGTGCTTATCAGCGCTACACCTTACTTTTCCATACTGCAAGTTGTGTTTTCACTTCTTTTACACGCAGTGGACTGAATGCTATGGGTAAGTGATCACACTGGTAAGTGATCCAAGGTAGCTGAAACCAAAAGTTTTACACGAAGAAATGTGTAGTGTCGTGGTTCAGTTACCGTAGCACTTCATCGCCGTCGACAGCCGGAAAAAATCTGGGTGGTTCTCTTTTTCTTTATTTGTTTTTTCCAGTGCGTAGAAAATGCGCGAACAACAAGCCAGAGCCATGCGGGCCCATTTCAAACGCCTCATCTTTAGCAGTACTCAATCTACAGCCGTGCACGGCAACGCTAAAGTCTGTTACATTAGTAACGTCCAGTCTGAGGGAACACAGTTGCCTTTACAGCCGACGTCCGGCCTTAAATTTGAATACTCGACTGAAGTCAAGCACGGCATCAGGTGGACGTTATGAACCAAATTGCCTGTCCGGAATTAGCAGGAGCGCAGCGTCGGCGCAGCTGTAACTAAAGCCAGCTTAGTGAGGACTGACGTGTTTCGAGAGAAATTTAAGCCAATTTGCTACGTACAAATCAAAGCAAAACACCAACCTCCAGTGCTAAAAGCGTTCTGCGATAACAAGTGCAAGAGTTCACACAGCGAGCCTTACACCACGTTCGCACATGGCTCAGGCCGTTTGCGCCTGAAGTGTTTGAGCAGGGGGGCGGCAGGCGAGGGTCGAGGCCCGGCGCGATGAATTAAATAACGAAGTCCTTTATTTAGCAGAGAGCGGCGTTTTCAGCTGTCGCTCTTCTCCGCAGCGCCGACGGCGTCGGACCGCGTAGGTGCTGGGCCGACGGGACGTCTGTCTCACGCCCAGCGAAGTGAGACGACCATTGAACCTGCGTTCGAGGAACGGCTCAGCGGGCGCCGCAAGAAGGACCCGCCACAATTATATCCCATGTGCCTCCTGCATGCTCACACGGCTTCGAGCGAGGGAGACCCTGTGTGGCCGCTAGGGATCTTCAAACGCGGTGCGGGTTGCTCTGAACAGTCGTCTTTCCCCCAGGCGATAATCGCCGAGGATACGAATTCGTTTTCTTCAGGCCTAGTGCGAGGCTGTTAGGACGAATCGAACATACCGAGCTATCATTCGATAGATTACTTTTCCATCCACTGCGTCCTTTTTTCAAGTTTTTTTTACTGTTCGCTGTTTATTACTAACAATATTTCTTTAGAACACAATAACAGATTTAACTGTAGTGGGAGTAACATAATTAAAATTTCACCGCCGCCACACTTCTCTGCAACCTTTGATCCTGATTGTCTTCAAGATCGAGAAGTGCATCTAAGGCCAGAAAACATGTTCAGATCCTGAGGCAACAATGAATGAATGAATGAATGAATGAATGAATGAATGAATGAATGAATGAATGAATCTGTGTACAGGGTTAATGTGCAAACAAGATGGAATCCCCTACAGGACAATGTATCGGCCCAAATTATTTTCTCCGACTGAGGGCCAAGAGAGCGGCTTGCGAGGAGCGGGACGCCGTCGGTCGCACAGGGAGGGATTGAACCACGACGCGCACAGAGGCGGCTGCGTCCGCGATTTTTCCGTTTCAGGCTCCGCACTAATGACGCCCGTCGCGCAGGCCGAGAATGAACCGATTATCGCCGCTCATCCGCGCTGCTCGCGGCTGCCCGCGAACAGCAGCAGCAGCCGAGTAGCTAGCGCAGCAGTTTGAACCGAAAATAGCCCGCATCACGCGGCTCGGCGCCTCCATCCCGCGACACAGAGGTATGAACTGTGCGGAATGACCCTCTCGGTCACCGACCATAATTAGACCTCGGCGGGCGACGGGATGCCACCGGTGTCGGTCACGACTAGAGAGCAAAGGTCACAACGGAGCAGTTCTGTTTGCTCGCCTCTACGGGGCGCCACAGTTTTGGACAATGACACGAAGTGTCTATAGTGACGTCACAGCAGTGTAGCTGAGTGGGCAGCTTTTATTTTGACGTTTCTAGAGTAATGTCATCGTCACCATCATCGTTAGCCTGACTACGCCCACTGCAGAACAAAAGCCTCTCCCGTGTGTCTCCAGTTAACTCTGTCCTGTACAAGCTGCGCCCACCCTATGCCCCCCAACATCTTAATCTCATCCGCCCACCTGACTATCTGCCGCCCCCTGCTACGCTTGCCTTCTCTTGGAATCCACTCCGTTACTCTTAAGCACCAGCAGTTGTCTTGCCGTCGCATTACATGCCCTGCCCAAGCCCATTTCTCCCTCTTGGTTTCGACTAGGATGCCATTAACCCACGTTTGTTCCCTCACCCCCTCTGCCCGCTTCCGGTCTCTTAACGTTACACCTATCATTTTTCTTTCCATAGCTCACTGCGACGTCCTTAAGTTGAGCTGAACCCTTTTAGTTAGCCTCCACGTTTCTTCCCCATAGGTGAGCACTGGTAAGATACAGCTGTTGTATACTTTTGTCTTCAGGGATATTGGTAAACTGACATTCATGACCTGAGAGTAAAGTGATACGTGTCAAACCCCGCGCACTAGCTCATGTAACTACCAGCAACTCCTATCGGCAGCGCCTGTACCATGTGCACGTTGCGTGGTATTTGCCTTTCTATACGTCCACCCGTCGCACTGCATGTTCCGAGGTGTGCTGTTAGTAAAAACTAACAGTACTGTTAACACTAACAGTACTGGTAACACTAACAGTACTAAGAATACTGTTAGTTTTTTCGAACTGGTTGTTTGGTGCCTGCTGTCCGAAGAAACGCGCGGCCGTGCACAAGGTAAGCACAGCGCAAACTTTGGTTGGTGGAAGTTGAATAAAAACGAGGATGGTAGGCTTCGCTAATGAGAACCTGGTCATGCATCTATTAAACATTAATTACCGAAATGACAAAACCCCCTTAGTTTTACCCTTGCTCCACGAAATGGCGCTTTCGGCGTGCGCGTCACAATGCCGTGTGTATCATACGCGCTAAGGTCTTTTGCGATCATCCGTAAAACTAAAGTCCTCGCTTTCGACACAAAAGCCGTACGTTGCGCAGCAATCGTTAACGGGATTGCGTTTAGTTGGAAGAGTCCAGGAGGTTAACGCTGCACATCACCGACGAAGTCGCGCGGGGTTAGTAAACTAAGCGAAGAAGGCGTCTCACGGTTTATGTATTGGTTCCTCTAGCGGGAAGCTCTCCGGTAGTTCCCGTTCCGCGAGCGTGTATACATGGCTCCCCGTGGAAGAGCACGCGAGCTCGGCTTCCTCCAGAGTGTACACGGGCGCACCCTTCGCGCCCGGCCGTGCAGATTTACGATGCATAGGAGAGTAAACACGGCTGCAGCGGACACGGCTGTAGAGCCCGGCGCCAACTGCTACAGAAGGGCGATAGCCGCGCACACATTGGCGCCATTCGCAGAGCGGAGCCTTGCGTTCACGGTCAAGGCTAGGCGCACCGCCGCGCCTCTCGCGCACATCCGCTTGGCTCATAACCTCCTCAATCTCTTCTGCCCCCTCCTCCTCCTCTTCTGTCTCTTCGGCCTTGCTGCCTGAGGTGGCTGCACGCAGTTCAGACTAAAAATCGGGTGCTGGCTCTAGAACGAAGCGGCAAATGTCTTCAAATGAGGCCCTCCAACCAATGGCGTCGACCTATGGTTATGACGTCGCTGGCAACTGCCTCGCTCCTGCTAGCGTGACATCGCAGGTGGCTAGCCGATGGTGGCTAGCAAGTGACTGACCAGTCCCTTACAAAAATGGTCTATAGACAGTCTATAGACCTCTTATAGACTATCGCCTTCCTATTGCATGATATTCCTTTTTGCATATTAATAGTCTATAGACTGTCTATATACAAAAATCTGCTAAAAGTAGATGGCCATGAATCTATAGACTGTCTATAGGATTTGTATTGCCTATAGACTGTTCTCTAGGGTTTGTCTATAGAGAACCTATGGACTTTATAGACAGAAGTCTATGGACAGCCTTCGGATATCTAAAGACATTTTTGTAAGGGGTGTCCCGCTTCCCTTCATGCGTCAAATCGCTAGGGAGGTGGTGGCATCAAGCTCTTCGAAGGCGAGTGCGACATAGCGAGGCTTTAGCAGAGACGTGGTCCATAACTGAGGTTTCAAATAACGTTCACGGCGTCCGTATTATAGCTGTTTTGATATCCTCCTTGGGAAAGTACGCCTAGATTTCGCCACGTCTCTATACGAAAAGTCACATACTTCCCCGCACATTGGGACCGAATGGAGCCACGAAAAGCAACATTCTCCACAAAATATTTCTACATAGGACACATCATACCAATATCAGCCTAGTCAGTACGGGCAAATTTGTGGAGAGCTAACTAAGTTTAATTCCTTGTCCTTGTGTCGCACCGTGACGTCTACATGAAAAACATGGGGACTGCTATTGAAATGCGCATATATGGCCAAATGAGGCTAACCATACAGCCTTCAGTGTGCTGCATATTTCCTTTTGTTTAGCAATTATGTGAGAAAGACTGAAGAAGTGAGCGCTCATCGGGCGGCGCATATATACTACGTTCGATTTTTCATCGATCGGTAACGCGCGAGCTTTCCGGCAGTCAGCATACGTTTCGAAACATTAGCCACAAGCTGAAAGGCAGCTAACGCTGCATAGACAGCGACTGCTCAGAAAGTTCAATATACTGAAATCAGGCGCAATCTTGGCCAGCCGTTACGCTGTTCGAACAGCCAGGGCAATCAACCAGCCTACTTATAGTTACTAGCGACCAATTATACATTCCGAAAATAAAAAAAGATGCCGATGAGTCAGATGGCGACCTTTCTCGGCGAAGGTATCGAACAACATTGCCGAACGAAACAGAACGCGTTTGTGCCTTCGGGTATCTGGGTTTCGAGAAGACGACCTCCACAAGGAAGGGCTCTGCTGCAGGGGGCCCTCTTCGCTTGTGGGTCGCGCACAGTTATGTAGCAGCACCCTCAAGTCATGTAGCTGGAGGGAGCGGCGAAGGCGAAACGGCCTTGATGACCGGTTCAGTGGCTCGCAGAGCGCGCTTGTACGTGCATGTATACACGGTCGATAGCTGGCGCAGGCGCCAGTGATGACAGGGTTCCCCAGGCGCCCAGCCTCAATGGACGCTTTGCAGTCCGCTCCCTCGAAACAGTTTCGTGCAGCGTGAGAGAAGAAATGACCAAAGCGTCTTGAAAGCCGTACAGACCGAAACGCCTGCTACGAGGCTCTCGCGGAAAAGCCGTTGATCATACTGCACACACGCAAAAAAAAAAGAAAGGCGATGGTTCTATTCCCGTGAAATTTTATCGCAGAGTACTCTGAAAGGCGTCTTCGTTGGACTATTTCTTTGGGCTGTTTTACTGGCACACTTGAGCTCGCTGGTCGACTTGATTGTTTTGGCCATAGTGGCTGGCGACTGCAAATGTTGCGGTGGCCAGTCAAGCCCACGAAAACAGTGTCCGCTGCCGTTCTCCAAAACTTACGCTGATAAACGGATAGCCGAACTGCCCAGGACACCAGACGGTTCCCTCAAAGAGTTGAGATGTCGAGATCTTTGCCCCCCCCCCCCCCACCCACACACACACATACCCTCTCTGAACAAGCCAGTGTGATGCGTTGTGTCGTCTTGCCCTTGCCCCTGTCCGTCGATCAGTTGAAGCCTGCGTCCCTTTGCCCCATCCACCTTGGCAAGAGTTACGCTGGCGCCATTATTTCAGCAGTGCGCGGAACTGCGCCACAGTCGCACTGAGGGGCTGCACTGGCGGCGACGGCGGGCTACGGGGCAGTTTCGCCCTATGTGGGCCGGCAGCGGTTCAGTGTCAAACGCTATTGACCTCGCGGGTCAATAGCCACCCTCCTCCTGCCCGGCGGGTGAGCGGCCGCGATCGCAAACGTCGTCGTCGCTGGCTTCGCACAAGTCTCTCCAAGAAGAAGCGACGGCTCGAGAAAAATGCGCGCGCTGGTTCACTGCCCGTGCACAACCCCCTTATTTACGGCGCCGTTAGTGCCACGTGTGCTGGCCACGTGTGCGCGAATAGCTGGCACGGCTACTGCAGCAGAAGAAAAAAGTGGCAGTTCTAAGAGGTGCATTAGGTTACGCGAGTAGCTAAGGCTCCGGTTGAACCACTTTTTCGTGTGCGGAGGCTTCGCGGCGCCGCCATTCGACTGCTTTCTCACTCTTTTATCCCCGCTTTCCTTGGAACCCTTCCGTCACGTTCCGCTTTGGAGTATTATTTCAGCCTTTCACCTCTCAGCTTGTCATATTAGATTTTTTTTGCATAACTTAATTTACAAAAGCCAGCGCTCATATATCCTATACTTGTCCGTGTCATAGTCACATGCCATATGTGACTATAGTTCGTACATATGCGTCTCAACGCTTTCCTCATCTCTAAGCAACCTTGTATGCTCGAACGCGGAAGATTCGCTACTGGAAGCCGTCGGAGAAAGAGGGCATTTAGACGAGTCGATAATTTGTCCAATTTCATTTCCAGAGTGACAAAATGGGCGCTGTGGAGTACGCTTTCTCCTACCTGCGTGACTCTATGGAAGTGTCGTTTATTATACTGCATGGAATAACGGTCTGGAATTAGGATAGCTGGTGATTAGTAAACATGTTCACCGCGTAGCAAGTCTAGAATATTGCGAATCCCGTGCGAAGGAATGCTGGCTGACGTCCATCACACCTAGGTAACACAAAGAGGCAAGCTGAAGTTGATGACTCGACGTAGCCTGCATTGTTTAGCCGCACTAGAAAACGAGAACACGGGCGAAGAGAAAGAGATAGGAGAAGCAATCGTAACATCCAGAAAAACGTTACAAAATGATTACACTGTACAGCGCATACCCGAAAGATTTTGCATCAATGTACGCAGTACGAGCGACACAAAATTATATTCTTTCGTCTCTGCCGGCCTTCTCCTCAAGAACCGACGCTTTGGGAGCGTCCCAGTTCACAAAGCGCTGTTAAGGAGTTCACTGGCCCCGCCCTGTAAATTTCAGCGGCGACCAGCACCAGCGGGAGTCAGCGGAGCGGCTAACAGATGGCTCCACACAAGGGACGCCTCACGGCCTTTCGCAGACACGAGGGAAACATCTCTCTCCGTAAACGTCCGCTTTCTGTCAGCCTTTCTTTCTCTCTTTCAGCCAAGGCCACCCCACGCCATGCGAAGGTCATGTCAAGGTCATCCGTAATGGCCGACAACCCCAAATTAAAGCGCGCACTCATCTTCGTGGTTTTTTTCTCCATTACTCCCTTTCCCGTGCAGTCCTTATTTTTCCGGTGCAACTGCGTGCGTAACTAGGCTTGCGAGAGCGAGGCGTTACGATGGGCGGAAAAGAATGGGTGGTTCCCAGAAGTGACGAACGGAGACCACCCGCCGCCGTGGCAGCAGCAGCAAGCGTACCGCGTTGCTAGGCGCCGGTGTTATTTCTTGTTCCTCGAAAGCGCGCGCTTCGAGCGATGCCTCCAAAGAGCCCGGGCGCGCTCTTGAGAGCAGGCAGCTGCATAAAGAACCGAGGCAGGTCAGCGCAGTACACCCGCGCACATAATGGCGTCGCCCGATGCCCCTTCGTCCTCCTACAGTATGTAGGTGGGGGCAGCTGCAGGTTTTATTTGAGTTCCTCGTTCTCCCATTCTGTCCTCCTCTTCACGTCGTCCGCTTGCGCTGCGTGGGCGTCTCTGCAAGTCGCTCGTGAATGTGGTTTTTGTTTGCAAAGCTGTCTCCTATAGTTTAAAGTTCACGCTAAGTCATCTATTTCAAGACAAGAGGAAATTCAGTGGTAATGAGATGTTTGCGAAGAAGGCGCAGTTCCTTGACTCGTTTTGTCTACCGTTGTCATCATAAGAGCACGCCGGCCATCTTATTATACACTTCAGATTAGAGCACGTGGGCAGATTACCACTCGCTCCCGACAAAGCTCATTCGTTGCACGACTGCCCGCTAATGAGCCTTTTCAGGCCGCCAGTGCTCGGAGTGCATGTGATGACAACCAATAAAGCTGGCCTATATCTAGACTGGAAGCCACACCTGAGTACGGGCATCAAAGCTCCGCTGCGCGCATGCGGAGAGCCGATTGGGAAGGGCCCATTTCTGACAATAACACCCGCACGCATGAAGTGCTTAGGGACGTGCCACAAACAACAAGCAGTGAGATCGTTCCCACGGGCACCAGGCCACAAAATATATAAGGAACATGTGTCCTAAGCGTCGTAGCCTTTCCCTTTTGCAAACAACCAGCCAGAACGCGAATAAAGGGCACGGAAATGTTCTCGTGTCTTCGACACAGTCTCTCGCAAAGTGTTCCTCACGCGAGGAGAAGGAGAGAGTTATTTCGCCCGAACCAGGATATAATTCCGGCATCCTCGTCACAGTTCCATTGGACATACATGATCGATGCGGTGCTCGCGGCTTATATTGGCAGGTCGCATTTTTGCGATCTTCGAAATCACAGCTCCTTCGCGCCTGCCCCGTCCATGTTGTCACTTCCCTCGTGCACGCTCATTAAAGCAGAAATATAGCGCGCAAAATACATGAGTACGGCTCTTCCTTAAAAGGCTACTGGGGAAAAGAAACAGGATTCCACGAAGTTGAAAAAAAAAAAGGCTGTCAGAGTTCACGCTCGCCTGAGGGGGCAATAAAGCAATATAGATCACAGTCATTTTGCCCCTGTGGTATACCTATAGGCATCCCCGATACAATGACGCCATTGCAATGCAGGTCACGCAGGCGCTATAAATAGACGAGGCGATAATTTTAGAGTCTACGGCTATTGCCGCAAGAGAGCCCCCTCGCAATGCGCACAGAGAAGAAGTTTACGGCTGATTTCGATTTTCTGCGCGCGGACACTACATCGTAACTCTATTTGCGGCGATTACAGCAAAGAAGACATTTCCAGAAGTTGCGCTGCTACATGAAGTAAACCAGCGCATGGTTAAGAGTAACAGCCCGCATATTTTCACAAAATTCCCAATGTGTGTACATGAACAAAGACAACTGGAATTGCGTCATTTCCACCTCCGAGCCTTGTTCTGCCGTCTGCTAAGCATCATGCTTAGTTGGTAGAACGACTGCCTTGTAGGGGCGATGGTCCTGGGTTCGAGCCCCGCGGACCGGGACGAATAATTCTTCAACTGCGAAGTTTTCTTTTGTAGTTGCACGGCTACGCTTGGTTTATTACTAATGAGTAACTGTTCTTACTTTAAAAAAAAATCTAAGCGTAACGGCACGAACAAAAATCATCTCTCTGTACCGCTTTCCTCTGGCACTTCTGGTGACGGAGCCATGGGGCAAATTCTGCACCTGCGCACAGGACGCTTCTGTCACAAAGAGACCAGCCCTTTACTCAGGCTCGTTTTACACGCCTGGCAGAACACAGAGGGCTGTTTCTGCGGCAATTATACCGCTCTTGGTTTTACCAGAAACACCCCCTCCCCTTTCCTCCGCCGGTCGCGCTATGCGCTAGCTTCCACGTCGTCCATTTAGTTTTCGCCGACCAGAGCCTTCAAACCCGTTCGTTTCCGAGGAACCCATTTGATACACTTCAAGCGGCCGACAAGAGAGATTGCGGTGAATCACACTGCAGTTCCGCGAAGCATCCGGCATCGGGCTCTTGCACTTCCTGCGAGCACCAGGACTGCTGCGCATGACGCCTCCGCTGATGCCACAGCGTGGTTTCGCTTATTGTCACAATCGAAGCAGGCCCAAAGACGGTGGTATAATCACTCCAAACAGCGTTAATAGGCGCCCGGACCGATCAATTACAGTCGTTATATTATCACAAATAAACAAGTAAACGACAGTTTGCGTTTACAGGCATGCCTCTAAAGCGTCAGAGATGTGTCCTCTAAACTGTTCTCCGCACCAGAGGGCCGGGCCGCGTAAACAAGCATTGTTCTTTGCTAGCAGACCGAGACGCCCTGAACCCGAACGTAGAATATGCGGAACAAGTCATGCCTTGCTGATGCGATGTGCAAATCATTAAGTTACAATAGATGAGCTAAACAAAAAACCCGATGTCTCGCCATCTCCCAAGGCGTAGTAGTAAAAGCAACAGCTCTACTGCGTATGGCATGAACACATACGTCTCATTCTCATTGGTCAGAAGACACTTACGTCTCCCCCATGTGATGATGTCAGGAGCTTCATAGGTGTGCGTGCGCCCTGTGCGCGCGTGTGATTGGTCCCACTGGACCCCGTAATGCTTCGGCGTCACGAAAGCGCGTGTGACGCCATTTCCTGTCAAGCCTGACGCCTGCACCGTTAGCCCACGAAACCTCTCTCGCACCAATATCGCTGTAAGTAAAATATAAAAGACGAAGGCGCCCCCTGTGATGCTCTGAGCTGCGGAACAATCAGGCGTCGACTCTCATTAGCACCGCGGACAAGCAGACAAAAGACGCCGCGGCGCGGCGCACCCAGTCACGGGCGGCACCGCATAAACCGTCCTCCGAGCGTTCTTTCGCTCTTCTACGCGATCCACGGTCTCATCGAAGACGCCTCGCGCACAGACAAAAACGAGGAAGCAATAACAGTGGCGTTCACTGTATACGCGCGGACGTACGCCGATGTTCATGCTAATGGCGCGATTGTTTCGCCAAACCCCGAGCACGACCGAAATGCCTATGGCTTCTTTCGTGGAGGGAAGAAGTGCGGTTCTTCCACGGCCTCCGAGGGCGCTCGCTCTCTGCCTGCTGGATGTATTAGTTTCCTCGTATACGTGCGCTGCGTTTGAGCAGCACAAGAAGAACCTGTCGACCGCCGACGATAAGTGCCGCAGGAACTGGTATACCTATATACTGTGGAGGATATGGCAAGCTGGCTGCCTGCCGCTTCGTCCCGTCATGACTGCCGAACTGAAAGCGATCGCTTCATAAGCTACGCGGCCATACGCGAACACGCGCAGAACAACTACTTCCATACGGATTCCGCGGCTGAACTGCCCGACCCCCCCCCCCCCCCCCTTTTTTTTTTTCCTGGCAGCCATTGTATGCGGAACAGACGTTTTGCATTGACGTTCGCTCGCAAGGGTGCTGACGTCGTCCTGCCTGCAGCGTTATCCGGTTCTTTTGTTTTTTTTTTCAGAGATGTGTAAGCGTCGATTTTCTCCTGACGCATTGTACATGCAGGAAGAGAAAGCCCTAGCTGCACGGTAAGACTGTATCGAGCGTCTCTCGTGTGTGGGAACAGCGGGTTTCCTTTATTGACAGCCTGTCATTCGATCGGGGTCGGCGTCAAGTGCTATGCACGTGCATTGGACACCGCTAGTGACGGCAACTTATGTGGAATGATTCGCGGAAGTTGCGTTGTATCGAAGAGCCATAACGGAAATTTATGGTCTCGAATTCAGGCTCCAGCAACACATCGCATTCGATCGCCGCCAGCGTAAAGTACAGGACAACGTACTCTCTCAGCTCTAACGGAATCTGGTGCATAGGAAGAATTTGATTGATTATGTATTTGCACTTGGATGCCTGCCAGCACTGTATCCGTCTCCCTGAGTATTATAGCTGCTTCATAGACGATCGCCGGTCCTTTGCTCGCTGTGACCGACCTTTGAAGCTAACTTACTAGGTCTGAAAAAACACGCCCACACGTGCTCTTCATCAGCGACAGATTAGTGACAAGCACAGCAGAGACAGACTAGCGAGGACGTGTACTGCTTTACCGGATGCCGGCTGTGCGCGCGCATTGGTAATGACGCGGCCATGGGGTCCTGTAAACCAGTGCACGCTCATGCTAGTACTTATCCGGTATGCTAAAGGTCTCTATTATCAACACATCTTAATTCCCAAGGTTGGTGAGCTAGGCTAGCTAAGACCCATGCCTTCATGACACAGAGTATCACGTGCAACTAACGTGCAAGGCACGACAATAGAGTCAAGTAACAGTACGCGCGCGCAAGGATTTCGGCCTTTCAAATCCGGATACGCTCTGTATAGCCACACAATACACGCCAAGCAGCAGCGGCATGAAAACGGCTTCTGAGAAACAGGAGTCGCTCTCCAAAAAACATCTACTACTGTAGCGGCTTGCAAGAGTAGCGTGTACGGGGCAACTCGGGGGCCTGCACTGAACGCAGCTCGCGTGCGCGGACGGGCGGAGACAGGCGGACGCCCTCCGCGAAGGCACGCAAAGCGAGGGCGATTATGCAGCCGCGGCCTCGAAGCACCTGCGTGAAGCGCAACTCAATCGTGCGCCTGTGGCCTGCGTAAGGCATTTCGGATTGACCTATGGGCTAAGGAGGAGGTCTACAACTTCCTGATAATTTTGTGCCAGCGTTATTATATTTAAAAAGAAAAGGCAAGATAATCTGATGTCAAATGCAGCTGCGCGGTCAGCCTCGCAGAATGTACTTATTTTAGTATAATTCGGACTCGACAAACTAATCACCTCCAAAATGAGGAGGGAAGCTTTGCTATCAAACTCAGTACAGGGTTTCTGTTTGAGCCGCCCAGGTGACTCAGTTGTTATGGTGCTCGGCTGCTAACCCGAAAGACGCGGGCTCGATCCCGGCCGCGGCGGGTAGCATTTCGATAGAGGCGAAATGCTACACAGACCCGTGTACTGTGCGATGTCAGTGCACGTTAAAGAGCCCCAATTGGTCGAAATTGTCCGGAGCCCTCCACTATGGCGTTCTTCATAACCGAGTCGCTTTGGGGCGTGAAAACCTGTAAATCAAACCTTTCTGTTTGGTAGACAAATAATGGCGATATATCATTGTAAAGGAAAAATACAGCGCGAACAGAGACGACGGACGAAGAAGAGGTGCACAACACAAGCGCTGTTCTCGCAACTAAAATTTTATTCAGGAGGAAACACATAAAAGCGACCGAAAAAACGGCGAAGTCAGCAATCACATAAGGCAGTCAACGCAAGGAACAAACTCAAAAACTAAGAAGATAGCGCGGGGCGCCCTTTTCTATGACCCATGGTAAATCAGGTATTTGCCTAGGAACCGTATCTCCGCATCAAATAATGTGATAGAGGGTTGGCTGATGCACGCGCTAATTTTCTTCTTTATGAAAAACGCTTCCATAATCTCTCTGGTACGCTGGTCCCGGTGCTGGTACATTACCTTGGTTTCCTGAAATTAGCGCTTGTGCTGTGCACCTTTTCTTCGTCCGTCGTCTCTGTTCGCGCTGCATTTTTCCTTTAAAATGTACATAACCCAACTAGCCCAATTTTCCATCCTACTACAGCAGATATATGATTGCCCGCGGAGTGTGAGACAATTACTGCACCGCCGTTCTGTTCCTCGAAGCCATTATATTTTTCATTGCTACTCGCTCATGCTTAGAGGTATAGAACAAAAATGTGAAGTTTCGGAGGTTATTAACTGTCCGCTTTGTGAACCCAAAATTTGAAATCAATAACCGACCTAGAAAGAGTGCTCAGTAACTCTCTGCGATGCTAAACCGGATATACTGAAGTTCAGTCCCCAATCACGCGCTGAAGACGAGGTCAACACGTTCTCTCAGTCTTCTCTGTTAAATAATTAGGACGAAAATTTCATTGCTGACTAGTTCTATTACGGCTTTGTGTAAAGTACCAGAGTGTTCATCGGGATGAGCGCGCTGACGCGTTACTGGTAAACACACATGATGTCCTCCGCACGATGTGCACAGTTCACACCTTCAAAGGCCACTGAGGGACAGTGTATCGATGGATTATTGTATCGATGGATTATTGCATCCTAAGGTCAAAGAAATTACTCTGAATGAAAAAAAAAGAGCTTTTATATGAGAGGCAGAAAAATTAAATACAGGTATATAGCGAACTGCAGTGATGTCAAATACCTTTTCTGGCGGACCCCTGAGGCTAGGGTACAGCGCACTGACTTAATGGTGATCTCGGAGTCCGCTTCATCACTGACGTCGCGGAAAAAAACAACTAAATGATGTTTCATTTTCAAATGCGATTTGGTCGGCAATAAATGCGTCTCTTGCTGCTAACCAGCCATCAACACACCATGGAAGAGCCATAGAATTAATTTTTTACTAACAACAAACACTGCTCGGAGTTGTTCTAAATGTCTTTTTAATGACAGCCTGCGCCCCATGGAGCGAGTTAAGCCTAGATTTATTGTGCCTTCCATGTACCGAAAGTGTCTACAAGCGCCTATGCATACTACATCACGAGCAGGTGTCTTCAAAAGTAACCTGGACACATCAGGTGGTACTTTTTGCCTGTGTAGTGGCACCATTCCTACTGCAGCCTCTGCATTCACTTAGGTGTGTACACAACATTCGCATATGGCACATCGCACTGTCCGTGGCATGTATTTCCGCTGAATCGCTCAGCGGCGATTGCTAAACGAGGCACGAGGAAGGTCACACTCCCAGCGCTACGCGCCGTATATGTCGTCCCTCACGTCCCGCGATGTGACGTAGCGAGCGAAGACCTCCTCCTCCTTAAGTGCACCGACCGCATTGGTAACTGGCGCCATCGAGCTATGCGTGGATCGGACAGCCGAGCCTTTTTTTTTCTTGCGGAGGCTAATGGCGTGAGCCTGTCCGGTATATACCCCCGTTGAAGAGAGGCGTACAGCTATAATCGATATTTGGCGCACGACGACGAATGCCAACTTACGTCGACGTCTCTGACGTCACAATAAATGTGAACGCACTTACGCACTTGTAACGCGTAGTCGTGCCTCTGGCGCCACTCCTACGAAAGGCGACTCTGCTTAATCGCTTTCTGCTTTGCACGGAAACTCGCCAGGGGGACGAGAAGGATGAACGACACGCAACCGTAAATGGTCTTTCAGGTCGAAGGGAACGAATGTGTTAGGCGACGGGAAAAACACTGCAACTAGGTGCCTCTGCAGTACCCTTAAGAGCAACAATGTGTCACCTGTTTTTCACGCTCACTGAGCAGGCCACGCGGTCTACCGAATCTCGAATCCGCGCCCGCTCATTGACCAGCGGGCATGAAGCCAAGGCGGCTATCGCTCGGCGCTGCGTCGGCGCCGGCATTGTGTTTATTTACTCGCGCGCTGAAGCAGAGCTTAAGAGTAGCGGCTATGGAAGCCTTACTGCCAGGCGCGAATGGGCCTCTTAAAAGGTGAAACGGATAAACAAGGCGGCGTACATCGCTGACGCAGCGGATGGAGGACATGAATTGATCGCTAGTTTTTTGCAAGTATGTTTAAACTGCAAAGAACATGCTTAAAAAAATGGTGTACAAGTAGCGGTAAGGCTACGTCTCAAATTACCTGTTCAATATACATTGCCTATGAAAGGCATCACCAGCTGTAACGCTTGATTTGTGCGAACAAGAGCACAACGGCTGCCTATATAGGAGCCAGCCTGTCGCTTATTACTCGTCGTCATCATTTCAATGCATTACAGATGCCAAAGTGAGGGCAGCAGCCTTAGATCACACACGTTAATGCGCGTTATGCAGCGAACAAATTGTAGCTTTCGCGGCGCTCTTCACAAGGAAATGCGAGAAACGCGGGAAAAATCGGAGGAGACACGTAAGCTCCGCTTCGAGGGTATGACGCGATAGCGTTAGCGGGTTTTAGCGCCCATGCAAAGCCCCGCATTACCAAGCCGTGCGACCATGCCTGCGTGGCCTACGACTCGGAATGGAATTGGGTGCTGGAGGGCTCGATTCCCCTTAGCGTCCGATCTAATATGTGAAGCCCAAGTGGACAGCTCCTCCCGAATCGGCCATGTCACGTGACGTGGCACAACCCCACGACCAACCTGTGCCCGGCCATGTCAGCTGCCGGCTACCATCTGTGTAGCAGAGTATACAGTGGACCATGGAACAAAACAGCGCCAAGTTAGGTGTGGATACAGTGTCCGTCATTCGAAGAGGAATGCAAGATTGCCTAGATGTCCACGGAGCCAACTTCGCGTGTATCCATTGCAAGGACGAGTAACATGTTATTTTGGAAAGGCGCCTCATTTTACCGTGCACTGCCTCAATTTTCCCTATGGGGTTGGACAGATTGCGGTGTTTTTTTTTTAAATTTCAGCTGCATTCAATTTTACTGTGTTCTTATTCGACTGGCCTCTTCATATGGTGTACGTACGTGATGCCAGGATGGTAGGGATCAATTCCGCAGTAATTTTTTCCGATATCTGTGAACAAAAGATAATGGCGACGATTTGCAAATTTGTGTCGCGTTTCGCTTCCCTCTGCCCTGTCTATCACCTCTCCGTCGAGGGCGCTTTTTCTTTATTTTCCACGACAATGCCCTGCGCCTCCGCATGTACTGCTTGGTTCGTTTATTCTCTCTCTTTCTCTCTGGTTCTTCCTCTCTCACAGCACGCATGCGCACACCTAACCACTGCCAGTAAATTCACGGGCATTGAAGAAGGCCGGATGGGTGGTAACGAATTCTTTCAGTGCATGCTATACCTTGGGTCTAGGCTACTCCACGCGGTTAACCAAGGCGATCAAAGCTGCCCACTCTCAGGTCTGTTCCTCATAGTGCGACGATAGAAGACGCCCCAGTTCCAGGCTTCCTCTACGCTCAGAACGGGCTTTCTTTTCTCTTTCGGCAGCAATTTGTAGGCATTACAGGTTGCCCGTCTCCCACAGACAGAGCCACAGCAGTGCAAAGCATCCGCCATTAAAAACGTCGCTCACATATTCCGAACCACGCGAAGAGGACAAGAATAGCTCCAATCGGGGCCGACGGGATCGGCAACGCATTGCGGCAGACGCCGCCAGCGCTCGTTATAACTTCCCCGAGAAGACGTCCGCGTGCAAGACGTGCATTCCGGTACACCGGCGATGACTGATATAAACCGCTCGCGATGCTCTTGCGAGAGGCGGCACGTACAGGTCACAGCTGGTCCCAACAACCACTAACTACACGTTACCTAGCGCGAACCACGGAACGCGATGCGAGTATATAAATAGAGACACGGCCGGCGCTTGATATGACGAGGAGGGCACACGGTGCTGGGTCAAGTGTCATCCAAGGTCCTCAACGCCTACGGTTGCAACACCGTGCCACGAAGCGGTCTTCGACGCCGGCGTGGTACTTACTGCGATGCATCTCGGCACGTTCGCGATGTATCGCAAAGGGTGATGCTTTGCGGAGCCCACCATGGCAGATTCGTAAGCACATTGTATTTCATTCATTTCTACCCTGAATGACAGCACTATTGTAGAAGCGAGTGGGTTACATATTAAGTCGGTACTATCGTGAGCAGAAATAAGGCCCCCCTCCAGCGCGTGCCGAACAATGGCGCACTACTGTTCCTATGCTGTACTGCACGCAGGCGCCTCTTGACGAAGCAATTTTGGTGTGCTCGGACAGGTGGCATCCGCATGTAGTGCGGCATGCTTAGGCATGCGCTGGGGGCGGGCTCTTACTTTTGCTCAATATAGCACATGATACTTGCAGAATAAAAAAAGGGTAGTTTTCGTGCAAATTTTCGTGCCGCTGCCATTGTAAACGGAACTTGGAGCCAGTCAAGCTGCCTTCTTTGCAGCTTTTTCCCTTTGTTTTCCACCACAACCATGTACCTTCTTGTTTGTGGAAATAAATAAAATAAAATAAAATCGAATCAAAATAGTACAATGTGAATTTATTACACTGCGCAATCGAAATAGCAAAGCGTTAGGAATTATGCTGACTAGAATACGCGTGCCGGAAACGCCTTCAAGACGATGTGAACCGTTTTTAGCCACGCTTTTTGACGCAGTGAGCTGCACAATAAACGCGTTTCTGTGCAGTAAAGCGCCATCGTTATAGCCATATTGTACGCGTGCCGTGACCGATAACTCGCGGGAGTTGTTTCCAAAATGTCACCATGACTAAAAATGTATTGAATGGACAACACATGTAAATATACGGTATATTATCTATGGGCTACACTCACTTCGACTACTGGACCCCTGTTATTATTGCAGTATTTTGTCCAAAAAAAAGTAAATGTTTCCAAGAACTAGCAGCTGACGCACATCATATGGATTGCTCCATCTTTAAATCTATCGGTCATAGCATCCTCTATAATCCGCATGCGTCGAATGTTTTTTTTCCCCTTGTCTTCAGTAACATGAAAAGTACATGACTCAGCGCGCTAAACAACCTGGTGAAGTGGGCTTGTCAGTTCTTCATAACGCTCACGTACCGTAACTTAGCTGTCACTTACATCCACCTAAACTGTTTACGTGG